>NW_015546111.1:2023884-2074838 GCF_001515605.1 Sinocyclocheilus anshuiensis | reverse complement strand
AGTTCTTGCGTGAACATTATAGGCCTTTATATACCCAAGTCAATTTATTATTCCTTCCTTTTTGTCTTAGTGTTTAAAATATTTATTTTGAAACGAATTAATTAATTAATTAATTAAACAAACAGACTTACTGGGTGAACAGGGTAGGCTATGACAGCAGTCATATCATATCCTGCCATGCCCAGCTGATGCAAAGAATAGAATTCATATCTACACAGAAGAAAGCACTGTCTAGACTCTGCCCCGGTATGACTTGTGTCGAGCTATTCATTAGCCTGTTTGTTTGATGAAAAAAGACTAAATGTAGTTGCAATAAATGCGTTAAGAATCCATAACTGCAGCAGTGGAGGACTATTATTCTGCTGTGTGATACTGCAGAAGAACTGATGATGGCACGGTTTGATCTGAATTAATTAATTAATTAATTAAACAAACAGACTTACTGGGTGAACAGGGTAGGCTATGACAGCAGTCATATCATATCCTGCCATGCCCAGCTGATGCAAAGAATAGAATTCATATCTACACAGAAGAAAGCACTGTCTAGACTCTGCCCCGGTATGACTTGTGTCGAGCTATTCATTAGCCTGTTTGTTTGATGAAAAAAGATAGTTGCAATAAATGTGTTAAGAATCCATACAACTGCAGCAGCAGAGGACTATTATTCTGCTGCGTGATACTGTGGAAGAACTGATGACGGCACGGTTTGATCTTCGGCTGACCAATCAGCAGAAAGGGGCATTTAATTACCGCCCATGTGTAGAAATCAAATATTCAAGCTGTTTATTAATTTTTCTACCCCTGAACGAAAAATGAAAATTTAAGCTGAATTCTCGTTTTTCATTTTTTGGAAAAAACGAAAAAGGAGCCGTTTTCTCATTTTTCTACTTTCAATATTAAATAAAAAAACGAATGATCGAATGATACACGGATTCAACACCGACTCGAATAGCCGAATTCGTTTGAGTCTAATCACTGAAACACCAATTTATGAACGAATTCGAATCCTTCAAGTCAAAGAATCGTTCTAGGTGAATAGTTCATAAACTAACCTGGCACATTACAATCAGCGTGGTTTGCTTAACGTAAGTATAATGCAAAACTAAAGGCTTATTTCGTTAGGTTTGTTCAGTTAAATCACAGTTTAAAGAAGGTAAAAACAGCTGTAACGCACGTGACACATTTCGGATTTATTTCCTCTCTCCCACTTACTCTGATATGCAACAATATATATTTTTTTTCATTATGGGTTTGATCATTTTCAAAGCAACATCCCTTATAACTATCCATGGAATTTTTTTTTTTCTTACACAAAAGGTTTTTGCTGACACCACTGAAAACTAATCCAAAAGGAAATAAATATTAGTGCAAGTTTGATTAGTTATGGACATGAGGTCTGCTACAAGCCTTGTCTTCTGTGGATGAGGGAGTTCAAAAATGTATTAAATTCACATGATATGTCTCTTTATTAGGCAAGTCACCACGATATGGAATGGCACAGTATCATACTATCCTATGGGCTCAAACAAATGAAAGAAATAATCACAATGGGCTATATTTACAAGTAAAAAACTTAAAATTAAATAGTATAGTTGTTGGGGAAATTACATTAATTAGAAAAGCAAAAAATTTACAAACTTTTTTTTTTGTTCTCTTCCATTTTTAAAAGGTGAGGTGTTAGTGTTTTTGCCATAGCTCAATAGTTTTCACTTTTTGTTCATGCCAGGTCACGTTTTGATGAGTCCCTCAAGGAAGTCCTTCTCAACCATTTCCTCAATGTTCTGTCTGGCCCGGCTCCAGAAGACTTTCTGGCTCTCCAGCTTGCCATCCTTGCCAGGGAATGGGCCGTCTCTTGGAGTAGGGCTGTGATATGGTCCTGAGCGGCTGTTGCCTTTACTGCTGAAGACATGACTAAGAAGGTTGAAGAAAGGGAGGAGCTGCTCCATGCTGCGGATCACATAAAGGGTGAGCAGGAGCTGTCCAGGCTCCCAGGATAGAGTGCGTGTGGAGCATTCTTCCTCTGGATTTTTCTAGAGTTAATGGAGGTATTCCCATAAGAGTAGTGAACATCCTAGGCTTAAGAGCATTAGCAAATCTACTGAATAATCTATAAATGTTATAGGCCCTATATGCCAATGATGTGGAATGAATCTCTATTAAAATAATAAGGCAACAATAGGACAAAATTGAATAGATTTCCATAGTTTAAGGCCCTGTCCACACGAACGTGGTTATTTTTAAAACCGCAGCTTTTTCTACGCGGTTTGGCCGTTCATCCACACGCAAACGCAGCAGCAGGTTACTGAAACCGAACATTTTTGAAAACGCCTGCCAGGGTGAAGATTTTCAAAAACTCCGGTTGCAGTGTTATCTGTGTAGTGCAGTGTAATCTCCACCTACTGGAAACTTTTTGAGGCTTCTGATTGGCCAACATGGCTTTACGGTTGAGATTACATCGCCACCTGTTGGTTTGGCATGCTCTTGACAGTGCTTCATAGCATGTGTTTGCGTTTTCATGTGGACGGAGATTTTTTTTAAAACGGGAGAAGGAAAAACTCAGTTTATAAAAATGCCCGGGTACGTGTGGACATGGCCTAAGGCTGATGATACACGGGGCAACTTTTTAAGCAATGTTGCCAGGCAACTTTGGGCAATACTGCCGCCAATGGGCAACCAGATGAGACACATGGCCCACGACCGATCTAAAGTATCCAGATAGACATTTGTTATCCATTCTCAATGTGAAAGTGCCCAAGCAACATTGCTTAAAAAAAGTTGCCCGGCAAAATTTCCTCATGTATTATCAGCCTAAGTGTATATCGTGGTGACTGTTACATGGTTGTATTACCTTGGCTCTTTTTCTCAGCAGTTTGGCCAGTCTGACAACATAGGGCTTGAACTCTCTCTGATGGGTCCCCTGTCTGCGGACCTCCAGACCAGAGTCATCCGAGGCTTCAGGGACGAAAGCCCAGCGATACCTGTGGTATAGAGTAATATTATTTCCTTCACATTAAATATGCTCAATATTTGTGATGAATTTTATCCATGAAGAAGTACCGAGAGTGCTGGAACAGTCTAAACTGAGGTTTTTGAAAAAAACAGTCTTGAGAATATACCTGAACAGACTGAACAGCACTCTTACAAAAGAAACAGCTATTGCATTACTTTTAAATGAATTTCAGAGACTCAGGGTGGTTTTGTTAATGACCTTTTAACAAGAAACATTGCTGCCTTGTACTAAAATACATTTTAAGCATTCAGTGTGTAAGGGCACCCACATCTGGAACTGAGGCAGACTCTCAGAGGGCAAGGCGAGGGCCAGGTCCAGCAGCTTGCAGGCAGACAGGTAGAGGTTAAGCCAGCGCTGGCTATTGTAGGAGGTAGAGAAGCCGTTGCCCCCTGAGTATGTTGTCTCAAGCCCTGCAACCGAGGGACCCGAGGTCCTGAAGAGAAGCCAGAAACCACATTCATCAGTATTCCACACACAGAATCACCCATAATGTCTTACATGGAACATGATTCTACTTCTAAAATAAAAACGAAAAGATAAAACAGCTGAAATAATGAGGAATGCTACAGATTTTAATAATGGATACCTGGTGATGTCCTCATCTGCAGTGAGTTCCTGTTCCATAAGTAAGAAAACCTGAACCTGAAGGAAGAAACAAACAAACAAACAAGCCTATTGAACTTTGCCAAAAGAATGAGACAAAAAAGTCCACCAGATAACTATTCCTCTTTAGATTGTCCTTGGGAACTTCTGTTATTTCAGCATCAGAGCTTACAGCTTACTTGTGAGATGTTGCTTGTGATTATATGTAATGTGTAAATGACAAGGTGTGTCATATCCTCACCAGCTCAGTGATCATAGTGGGCCAGAGTGAGGTCAGGTGCTGAGGGGACATGCGCAGTAGCAGCACTCTGAAGAAGAGGAAGACCTGAGCATGGAGGATGGGCACTTGAGGGAGTCGTAGGCTCTCCACAAGACGCTCTGAAATGACACCAACATATTATTTAGAACTTATTTTTATGCTGTGTCAGGGTACAAGTAAGCCTGTCGCAATAATCAATATCGACTTATCGTGCAACATATGTACACAACCTCAATCATTTTTGGTGACGCAATATATCGCCCATTATATTTACTTATATTAATGTCACCATGTGTTTTACATTCCACTTGCGCCTGTGTCTTTTGCAGCTTCTCGTACATAACGTGGTGTAGTCATGAGGTGCTAGTTCAAATTTAAAAAATGCTTCTACAAACAAAGTTTCATCTGCAGATACGGTCTTGTTTAGGGATCTGTGCCTTTGTGCATACGGACATCTGACGGTTAAGTAGTGATTGTGTTTTTCAGCAATAGTGTGCACCCTTCATTTACAGAGAAAAATCTGTAGATGGAAAGATCTACATACAAGTTCTTTGTGCATTTTTCTTTTTTTCTACTTTGCACTTTTTGTTAGAAAATGTTTATTTACTATTTATTCAGTTTTTTTAAGGTATCTGTAATTTGGAAGTGTGTAGGCCTTCTTGCATTATTATGCTGTTACATTATGATTATATATTCAGTGGCATAAAATGGTCTTTAAAATGACAATAATATCGCTTATCGCAATTATTTCTGGGGCAATATATCACACAACAAAAAGTTGTTATCGTGACAGGCCTAGGTACAAGTGCAATTGACCAATCGGTAAGCCCCGCCCCCCTTAGTTACTGTTGCGAACTCGGACAAACACCGAGTTGCTACTGTCTAACAATGACAGCTGTCTAGTGTGAAAACCTTGTCCCTATATCTTTTTGATAAATTTTGGACACAGAAGGACCACCATTCAAGTGGGACTTAAATATGCCATGGAGGGATTTATTTTAAAATAAATATTGTGGGTATTAATTTGGAAGCGAGGGTTTACAGATCACAATGCAAGCGGGAGAAGCGTCATGTTATGTTCGTCACGATCGCAGATAACAACATCCCGGATGTTGTTATCTGCGGTTCACACTGTTCATGTATCACAGGGTACGATTAAATTAATTTACATTTAACCAGTTTAATATGAAGAGACAGTGAAATGTAGACCTTCGTTTATGTGTTTTTGCCCTACACTGTACAAGACGCGAGAACAGTTCGCTATTTAGGTTTGTGGACTTACTAACTTTAACGTTAGCTAGTTTTAGCCAGAGATACCTTGCTAAAGCACAAGATGACATTAACGTTCTGCTTGAGCAGATGAAAATTGTAACTTAATGAGAGTATGACAACCAGAAAATGAACGTTTTTGTCTTCATTGGGATTGGGGTGAATGCTTTGGGACATTTTGCTCCGTTTTGTTTGGGTTTAGGAACTAGAAATAAAATAAATTCCATTGCCTATCCTCTCAGAATACCTGAAATCACTGTTACAAGTACCCCAGGCACATTGTTTTTCCATTTTTGAAGCATAAACCCCATAAAAACGATGCGAGCTTCGTATCTTCCAATGTTTCTCTTTGGCGCTGAATCCTACAGATGTCCGAGTTCTGCTCCCCGTGCAACTGATACTCGACTGCCATTGGCTCATCTGCGTTCGAGGGGAGGGGCTTACCGATAGGTCAATTGTAGGTTCATTTAATGTCATGCTAAATGAATTCCCGTATCTCATCAGAAGATGCCGCAGCACTTCTAGTGAACAAAGTGCTCGAAGTGTCTAGGGATACAGCCCTAGAATCTTACAGGCAAGTCTGTAAGACATTGGCCTTCCAGAAGCAGACTTTGACACCCCTGATTCTGAGGGTGTGGAAAGAGCTGAGTCAGTTTGAAGTAAAGCAGGAATACAGCATAGTGGTTCTCCTGAAAGCACAACTGAACTCACTAAAATCAATGGATGTTTGTACCTTGGATGTCTGGCAAGTACTTCTGGTACTGGTCCACCTCACTGCTGTAGATGGTAAAGGCCAGTCTTTTGAGTAGCATGGCTCTCTGCTCAAGCTCTGCATCTCGATTGGTGAAAAGACTCAGCGAGCTGCTCTGAGCCACAGCAACTCGGGCTGCACATATACAAAATGTTAGCAAGTTCCTCTCTAAAAAGCTCACAAAAAAACATCAGCTCGATGATGATGATAAAGCAATAAGATGGGTGCAGCTGGATAGCCCATTTAGTAGAAACGGAAGACTCACTCATCAGGTCTCTGAAAGTGGTTTTGTCATGAGTCATCAGGTGGTCTATGATTGCTCTCCAGCTGAAAGAGAGAGATGTGGTCAACTAGAGGTCACATTGCCCTGTGAGTGGCAGTAAAACCACTGCGACAAGAAGAAAGGACATGTTGTGCTGTACAGTACTCACTGGCTGACGCAAGAGGAGTCCATCTGGAAAAACGTATGATCCATAAACAGGTCGAAGGCTTCTTTCTTCCAAGCTCTCCGGGTGTACTGATAACCACTGAGGCTGCTCAACAGCTGGATGCATGCACGATAACTGGGGGCATTGTGAGCACTGGCGGAAAGGAGGACAGAGCAACAAGATCGCTATAATAATTTTCAATGAAGAAAAAAAACAAGACACTGAAACAACTTCAGTAACTTTGTGTCCAATTAATTGGCAATTCCTCATCCTGTGTTTACAAGTTTGAATTTTGAAGACTAAATACCTATGGTTGCGCAGGTAGGGCACAACATAATGCATAAGGTTGACCAGCAGAGGAATCACTCTCTCCTTCTCATCACTGTAGAAGACCATATCTAATAGATGTGCCAGGACCTGCAAAGACACCCATGGAAACATGAGCACATTAATGGCCTTCCACAGAAAGCCAAATCAACACAACAAAGCAAATAAAGCAAAAATACGAGACGCGTAGGGCAGGGCACAACCTCTGGTGACCTGTGAATGTTCCTTGTGTGCTTGATATCAATACAACATTCCAATTTCCCTACAAATGTTATCTGCTCAACCCATAAGATTTGGAAGATTTGTGGAACATTTAGATTATGTGTATTTAAAGAACGAAAAGAGTGTGAATGTGGCATCCTGCGTTTACCTCAGCCAGCAATGTGAGGGCGTGAACGCTGGAAGAAATGTGGAAGATTTAGATTATGTGTATTTAAAGAACGAAAAGAGTGTGAATGTGGCATCCTGCGTTTACCTCAGCCAGCAATGTGAGGGCGTGAACGCTGGAAGAAATGTGGAAGATTTAGATTATGTGTATTTAAAGAACGAAAAGAGTGTGAATGTGGCATCCTGCGTTTACCTCAGCCAGCAATGTGAGGGCGTGAACGCTGGAAGAAATGTGGAAGATTTAGATTATGTGTATTTAAAGAACGAAAAGAGTGTGAATGTGGCATCCTGCGTTTACCTCAGCCAGCAATGTGAGGGCGTGAACGCTGGAAGAAATGTGGAAGATTTAGATTATGTGTATTTAAAGAACGAAAAGAGTGTGAATGTGGCATCCTGCGTTTACCTCAGCCAGCAATGTGAGGGCGTGAACGCTGGAAGAAATGTGGAAGATTTAGATTATGTGTATTTAAAGAACGAAAAGAGTGTGAATGTGGCATCCTGCGTTTACCTCAGCCAGCAATGTGAGGGCGTGAACGCTGTACACAGATGGAGTGAAGCTGGAGGCCTCCATCACTGTGAGCATTAGATCTGAAATGTGCATACTGTTATTGAGAGACTCGCCATACACTCATGCAGATGTGCATACTAACATAAGTCGACACATGGGATATACCTTACATAAACACTGATACACAGTCACTGACCTTCAACATCAGCCTCCAGACTGGTCCCATCCACCATGATCTGAGGGGAGGGTTTGACCTCCAGGTTTCGCCTCAACCATGTGGTCTGTTCTAAGGATGAGCCTGCAATCGTGCCAATGGCCTCTACGATCTTATGGGTCACATCCTGGGGAATCATGGTTTTGAGCAATTAAAAATACACGTGTAAGAGAAACAGTGGACACCATGTAAACCATGTAAAAAAACATCCTTTTAATGGAAGTAAGGGTAGAGAGTGAGTGAAAGGTCACCTGTAGCTCTCGCTGGTCTTTCTTGCTCTCCAGGGTGGGATTCTTTAGAATAAATTCATTCAATACACTAAAGAAAACATTACAATTAATTTCTAATACTTGTTGTAAACTTATAGGTGTTTATTTATTATTTAACATTAGCAGGAAAGGCTATTTTTATGGCAAACACAGAGTGTAGAAATGTACAAACAATAAAACAATTGTATACAATAATTTAACAATATTTTCTAACTAAGAGATCTTAGAGATCTTTTCTATCTAAGATATATAGCATTTATATAAGCTTTTTCATTTTCATATTTGATATAATTTTCCCAGGAGAAATGTTTTTTAAAATGTCCATTAATGAAGTTTCTGAATAAAATGTTGCCTAATATTATTTTAAAAGGATTCAAATAAAATGTGTTTTATAGTTGGAAGTCTTACAAAATCACATACTGGTAATTCAGTTTGTGATCTTTCAATAAATATATGTGTAAGCCTAGAGCAGGGGTGTCCAAACTTTTTTTTAAGGGGGGCCAGATTCAATGATGTGGACACACTGGGGTGGGGGGGAGGGCATTATAATATATATATAAAATACAAATAATATATTTCAATAGACAAGCTGCGGGCTGTTTGAAATTCATCCACGGGCCGTATTTGGCCGGACTTCGGACACCCCTGGCCTAGAATGACCAAATTGACATCTTGTATACATAGTTTGCCCATGTCTATTTTCAATATGAAACCACTGGGTAAACTTTTCATTTCAAACAGGGTTTACTTCATATAATTTGTTATTAGACACATTCGTTGTGTTTCATTTGCCACCATTTATAAGTAAAACCACTAAATTAAAGAATGGCTGTGCAAGTGAGAAAGCACTTACCCTAGTATAAGGAACTGTCCAGGAGCAGGCAGACTGAGCTGCACAGAGTCCTTTAGCAATGCCAAGAGCGATGGCCAGCTATCAACTAGACTAGACACTGGAATCCTAAAGAAGACGAGACAAGGGCAGTGAGACTGACAGGGTAATTTAAAGAATACATTTGGCATATACTGATATTAGTGTAATTCACTTGCCTCTGCACATAGGCATAGAAAAACTGAAGCATGCAGACTTCCAGGGAAAGGTGCTTCTGTAAAATTAAGAAAGGCAATGATAAGTCTTAAAGCCACCTTCAAAACCAACAGCAGTAACTGACAGTGATTGGAGAGGAATAAAGAGAGTAGTCAGGGTATATTTGTTACTTTACCTTCTCTTTGGCGATGGCTGGGGGCTGCTTTAGGACTTCCTTCACTGTCTGTATCACCGTCTCAGTTCGCATGGCACTTACTGAACGAACAAGTTCCACAAGGAGAAGCTGTTCCTCACTAGCTATGGGAATTACCTAAAACACAGGCACACACATGAAAGATGTTTGTTTTGTAGTTTCAGGGCAGAAAATCAACCAATGACTTCTGGTGTAGTTCATACCTTGTTCCTAGATGAAGTTTTAGCCTGCTTCCTTTCATTCCACACATAGGCAATAGCAGCCATGAAGTGAGCCCCATGATTCATTGAGATTGGGCCCAGCAGCTCTAGAATTTGCTGCCTGAGATTCTGTGGACAACCCGTGAAAACACTTGTAGTTAGCACAGCACATGGACTACAAGCAGGATTTAAAGCACAGTCACCACATGTCTTAAGACACAAGTCCATTCTCCTCATGGTACCTTTGTGGATCCTAGGTTGATGTTGGAGGTGGAGCAGGCAGAGGCTGCAGCTGGCCTGTCAGAACTGTCAGCCAGATAGAGGACGCCCCACAGCAGGGTTACGGAGGACATGATGGTGTGCAAGATGGAGAGAATCCCTGCACGGGCCTCTGCAAGGTGCTTCTGATCTACATTTGCCTGCAGCTGAGGAATACATGCACATAAAGATTAAGAAAAAATCTAATTCAAAGCCCACACCTAAGCACTGATTGATACGGAAGAATTGTTACACTCATTGTTACATATACATAAATTATATATTAATAATAATTATTCTTATTATATTTTATTCTTATCATTCATTCACTTATTTTGTCCACTACATTCAGCATTTAAAGGGTTAGTTCACCACAAAATGAAAATTCTGTCATTAATTACTCACCCTCATGTTGACATTAGTGGCTCAACTTCAGTTTTGCTAAGCTATGAGAATACTTTTTGAGCGCAAAGAAAACAAAAATAACAATTTATTTAACAATTCTTCTCCCCCGAGTTACGTCTTCCGCCATTTTGGAGAGTACCCAAGAGTGTAATCAACGTAATCAGCATTGTTTACGTTCAGAGGAGAAAGCGCGCGCATGAACGTAATCTGCGTAATCAGCGTTGTTTACATTTAGGGGATAGTATGCATTGTGATACTCTCTAAAATGGCAGAAGACGTAACTCAGGGGAGAAGAATTGTTGAATAAATTGTTATTTTTGTTTTCTTTGCGTTCAAAAAGTATTCTCGCAGCTTCGAAAAACTGAAGTTGAGCCACTGATGTCACATGGACTGTTTTACAGATGTCCTTACTACATTTCTGGACCTGTGAACATTACAGTTGTGTTGCTGTCTATGCAGGGTCTGAGAGCTCTCACATTTCATCAAAAATATCTTAATTTGTGTTCCGAAGATGAACGAAGGTCTTACGGGTTTGGAACGACATGAGGGTGAGTAATTAATGACAGAATTTTCATTTTTGGGTGAACTATCCCTTTAAGCATTTAGGAGCCATGCAACACAAACATGGCTAGCTAGCTCCCTCACCTGGTGATATTGTGATGTTGGGTCCAGCAGACAATAATGGATTATGGCTGTCATTCCTTCTAGTACAGTCAGAATCAGGTCAGGATGGATACACAGTGCCATCCACTGGGGCCTAAAAAACACACATTGGCTTTCCCTTCATAAATAAAGTATTACTTCAAAAATGCATAGTATTTAATTTATACTCCTTAAAGTGCCTTTTAAAGCCTGCCATGACATTGTTAGGGCAATAACTGAGGAATTGATGATGAACAGTGACCTCTTGTGGATGTAAATATACTACCACATGACATCAATCCACAATAAACACTTAGTTTTTTGGTTTGTTTTTTGATATGTTTGTGATTATACTCTTTATTGACCATTTAAAAATTTAAATACAAACAGCTTTTTGAACTAGTGTGCTCTGCAATATGTCACTGTTTCTCTGCTACATAACTAAAGTGGATGAGTACCTGGTGTCTGTGAGGCCCGTTTCGTAGCGGTATTGCTGGATAAGGTTGTCGAGGTTTTTGCACAGCTGAAGAGCAACAGATGCAACTACTCGCCGAAGCACTTTTCCCATGTATGGCAGAGTGGCTGTGATAAGTCCAATCCACTGTGGGTGCAACTTGCAAGCATGATGCTGATGCAGGGCTCGGATCACAGCACACAGAAACATGCCCTGAGCTGTGATAGGTTGCCCATGCAGGTATTGCAGGGAAGTCATAGGTTGTTGTGGGTTGACATGCTCTACCTCACCTCCAATCAGCTCAAACCCAGCCCCGGGGCCATTAGGTCCTCCACTAGACCCAGTCGACCCCGGACCTCCCTCACCACCCTCATCCACTGGGATCATCACACGGTGCTCCAACACCACCAGGCTCTGCAGCAGACGCAGGAGTTGTGACTGTATGGCGCTGCAGTTGTCCAACTGGTCCTCTGACAGATTTATGACGCTGTCCTCTGAAAGGCCCTCCTCAACCGCAGCCACATTGGTGCCACGGACACGGTGTTCATGCCACTTCTGTACACTAAAGATGGTGGAAAGCAAACAGTGTAGCACTACCTTCTGCACCTTGCATTTAGACAGTACGTCACAAATAAAGCTCGCAAAGCCCTTGGCTGAGCCCCCAGTGACCTTGACGAGCTCACTGAAGAGCAAAGTCAACACCTCCACGCTGGTCAGTTGCATGGCATGGTTGCCAGCCAGGTCCTGTGATGTGGCGGCCACATGGGCAGAGTAATAGCTGCGCAGAAAATAGAGGCAAAGGGAGATCATGATCTCCAGGAACATGGCACTTCGGAAGGAGTGGGAGTGCGAGTCCTGCGAGATGGGGCAGTAGAAGTCTTTTCCCATGACAGAGACGCGATGGCGTGCTAACAGGTTCTGCAAAAGAGAGAGCTGTGGCGTGTACGTGTTGTTTATGCTGGTGGTGGAGATGGCACTCACAAATCCTGCTGGTGAAGCACGTAGCATGGCTGCAATGGCAGAGAGCGCATGTAGAGTCCGAGAGGAGTCATAAAGCTGAAGATACAGCAGCACATGCTGGTATAGGGGATGGATGTTAAAACGAGGTGACCCAGAGGTGCGAGATCCTCCCGACCCACCAGCAGCCCCACCACTGGGTGAGCCTATGTCACTCTCAATCTCTGACACCTCCCCTTCCCCACAGCTGTACCAGTTTTCCAGGTCAAGACTGTCACCAAAGAAGATGCTGGGTGGCCTACTCTTCTCGGCCTGGTTGGTCTTGCGTCTCTCTTCATCTTTCCTCTTGACCTTTTTGATTTTGGGCTTGGCTCCTGGGGATTTGTCAACAAGCCGCTCCATAATCTTGCCCTTTAGGCTGAGCTGGGTGCTGCTGTGGCTGCGCTTGCGGTGCGGGTCATCAACCTGGAGACTCTGCTCGATGGCAGCACTGCCACCACCATCCGGCAGTGTAATGATCGAAGGGGAGGAGCTATGACGAGCAATGCCTTCCCGATGTTCCTCTTCCCCTGAAGCATCAATTGACGTCACAGCCAGGAACTCCAAGGTTCCCCCTGCAACCAGTTCTGAAAGCGTTCTAGGTTGGGTGTTGGAGAAGGGGGCAAGGGTGATGCATGGCCCATTGGACATATCAGTGGATGAGTTGGAACTGTCAGAGTCTGTCTGAGGCCAGCCATCAGGAGATGGTGTCTCAAAGGACTCTTTCTCCACCATTTGCATTACCCTGTCCACTATCTCAAAAAGCACAGCAGACACTGCCTTGTGCAAGGACTCTTCCTCTAATGAAACAGATTGACAAAGTACAGGATCAGATATATTAACAGTGCTACCACCTCCCTCCAGTTCATCAAAGCTGCCATTGTCTACAGTGGATGACTGAGAGCCACTTGAATCTGTGCTCTGGTGCTCCCCCTGCTGATCAGGAGGTTGATATTCGCCACAGAGCTGCAGGTTCTCACTGCTAAGGCTCAAGAGAGAAAGACTGTCACTCAAAGGGTTAACTGTCAGACTAAAGGGTTCCATATCATCCAATGGGAGGCATCTGCTACACGCTTGGACACCACTGTGGCCATTCCCTGATATCTGGCTATAATCTGCAGAGGAGACAAATGTATGTTTGTTAGCATATACTTGTTTTGATAAATAAATGTAGATCCTAAATCTAAACTGCTAGAAGAATCCTCTTACTTTCAGTACAGCCCATATCCCTCATGTAAATAGGTTCAGAGCACTCTTGTTCTAGTGGGTTGGGAAAGACGTGGGTCCAGTGACGCTGTGCTTGAACCCGTTGTATGGATACACGATGGGTTTTGGGGTGCAGCAGCAAAAGCAGTAGAGGTTCAAGAACACGAGCTATGTCATGTCTCTGCAAAACCTGGTTCAGCCAGGCCCTGCCAACAGCACTTGCAGAGCCATCCCAATAACTGAGGCTATCTAACATGATAAACAGAGACCTACAAGAGGAAGAGAATGGTGATGTGATTGAACAATCAGTGAACAGTGTCTTGAGATAATTCTCCAAGCCATATTTGTTTTTGCATAATTAGACTTCATCTACCATAGAAGTGCTGTTACCTGTCAAAGGTCCGATTAAAAGGGGAGGACTTGGTGATATTCAAGTCTCTGGTTAGGTGCCAAAGAACTGAGAATTTTACATGAGCCTCCAGACGTATTCTCTAAAATAAAATATGGTAATAGTTGTGAAAACAAATCTGTGCATGTATAGTTGTGCAACTCTATGCCAGTTGTTAGTGGGGTGTCTGTGTGGTGCATGTATGACTGACCCTGTCGCGATGCATGAGCTGCTGGCTAATGACATCTTCACAAATGCTGGGTGAGGGAGCCAAATTGTGAAGCTGGTAAAAAAGCTCCACACTGCGCTTGTGGTGCTGGGGGGTCTTCTCTCCCAACTGATCCCATAAAATAAGGGCTACACTCTACAGGAGAGAAGTGAGAAGGTGGTCAAGATAGAAGGAAAGACTACAAGAGAATGCAAACGAGTAAGGAAATAATGCACACCTTGAAGAAATTGGTTTTCTCTGCAATGTACTTCAAGATACCCTGTGTGAGTGGCGGTCGAATCACCACTGCAACACGCCCCTGGCTAGGACTCATTGGCTGGCCCAAGTCTGGACTTGCCACACGCTCAGCTGTCACCATAGCTACAGACTGTGTGAGTCCGACAAGGTCCATAACAAGTGAGATAGCCACTGCTTGAATACTGAAATCAGCAGCTGAACAGCATGCATCCATCAGGGTCTGAAGCCACAATGCTGGCTGAACACTCTCACCTGTTGGGCAAGCATTGGCACAATACAAATATGCTACATAAAAGGATTTCGAGTGTAAAACAAACCCTGTATTTAAATAAATGATACTCATTGACTCATTAGAAATGGCAGCAGAAGATCATTTTACCTGCCTGCTCCTCTCTAGTGGGTGATGACTTCAGGTTGCCCTCAGCAATGTAGACTGGAAAACTGGAACACTCCAGGAAGAGCTGGCAGGCAGCCGTGAATGCAGCCAGACACTCCATCTGCTCAGAAGACATCTGCTCCTCAAACCCACTTGTGCATCTTTTATCAGCCACCACTGTTAGAGTGCCCATTTCTGCACTGCAGCTCTTCCCTGGCTCTGTCTGACCACCTGGGGTAATGTAAAGCCTCACTAGGCAAGAAAGAAACTGCTGGAAATGCTCAAGGCAGCACTGCATCACTGGCTTGTCCTGGGGCTTGTTGTGGGCTGAACTACTGAACCCAGATTTGGGCTTAGGCTTGAGTTGGATAGGTACATCTTCAGGGCTGCATGCATCATCCTCGGGATGTTGCATGTTATCAGGTTGCTCCCCACGTTCTGCCTGGTACTGGATGAAGTCAGTGAATCCACTTTCTGACAACTGGCTGCTGGAAGCATTCTCACCATCACTGAATACATCAGTACTGCCAGAGACTTCAAGGGTGACTGGTAGAGACTGAGAAAGATAGGGAATGAAAAAGTGTATATTCATTACTCTCCAGCAACGCATACAAAACACGTCTCCTGACACCACTGTGCAAAACCTAAACAGCTTCACAGTCAAGGTAATTTCATTAATTCAAATGAAATATATTGGATTAATTTTGTTATTTTTAGTGGAGGTACTTTTAGTTAGCATGCAGACAACATGTTATCCTTCACTGTTTGCACAGTAAAACTCAGAAAAGTAACATGTTTAAAGTTAACCCCTTTAAAGCATTGTTACATCTCAGACTGTTTTTTCCATCGCTCATCCATATGTTCAATTGTGGTAAGCTCTGTGCAGTTGTTTTTTTTTTAATACAAGTATGCGTCTTGTGTACACATTTGGTCAGGTAAGACTTTAAGCAGCCTAATTATATAGGGCTTCCTTAAGGCTGACTATTTGGGCATCCTACCAACTAGTCGATTTTGAAAATATGTAGTTTTGCAAATCCCTATTTGCATCATGTCAAAAATATTGTATTGTTATAAACTCCAAGAGACAGCGTGCCTGCAAGGATTTTTATGCTTGTCAAATCAAAAGCCATTTCTTGCCCAGAACACATCACTCGCAGCCTTACAGTTTTACATGAAGCCCTTCCCATCACACTATGGGTTGGCTATAAAACATTCAGATGTCCACAACTAAGTGGTTCCAACTGTGTAGCAGCACAGAGCCAGACTCAGGTGGCAAGCAGTGCACTGCATGAGCCCCAGAGGAGGAAAAGACGAGAGCTTGAGAGGTTGGAGGCCAATTTCACCTGAGTGGAAATGACAGACTCTTAGGCCTCAGAGGCTAGACTTGGCTCCCACTATGAACTCAGCTGTGCATGAATGTCTCATCCCTAATTCCCTTACTTGCTCTACCTGCATGCAGGCACCATCCAGAGTCTGGCATAATTTCGATGAAGCTTCACTTAAGATAGACACATAACCCTAGAAAGGTAGCACACACACCCTAACAAACTTATGTCATGAGGAAGGACTATCCTGTCTATTGGCCCCAGAGCAGGGAGTCAGTGGAAGACACGCACCATCAGGCAAAAGGATGGTTGTTTCCAGGCCAGTGCTTGTATAGTAAACAGGCCATATTGGCTTGTCTTTAACAGACTAATGCTGTAGGGACTGCTTTCAAAGACTTCAAAACAATTAGAGACATTCTAAGTTGACAGAGTACTGTTGATATTGGCAGTTAGATAAAGTACTGCTAGTACTGTTAGATAAAGAGTGATGTACAAAGTCAGAGAAGAAAAGAGTACATTTCAGCACTGAACTCTTAACAATTAAATCAAGCTACTGTTTAATCTGCACTACATATATCCTGTGTGGAAAGCCTAAAGACATTGTACATGAAGCACAGGGCAGAGATGAGAGTGACAGTGACACAGTGTCTATGCACTGGTGCCAATGTATTTCCCTAGTTGGGTTTGAATTAAAGCTTCTCAAAACCACTAAAATTCAAATTGGATTCTATTACTTTCTTTTGATTTATTTCATCAGTTACCAAGGGAGGCATAAATAGTCAGCATTTACATATATTAAAAAATACTAATAAATATTCATTACTAATCAAATGTTCGCTGAAAACTCTCAATTCTCACAATAAAAGTTCATAGAAATTATAGAAATAAAGGAGGTCCATCCTACTGTTACCTGCAGGTTTGATTACTGGACAGAGATATTTGTTAAAATATACATCACAGCAACTGCATTTACAATGCAACTTCTAGCTGAAATTTCAATTACTCATTGTTCATGACTTTTTAAGAATTATTTTTAATTTTATATATTTGTTTGTTTGTTTTAATTTTTCAGGTCTGGAAATCACAATTTTAAAATTCCCATATATATTTCTAGGTTTTCCATGACCGGAGAATCCCTGATAAATACTGGATACAGATTTTAGAAAATGATTTTCAAGATAGCATTCAAAAAAGAAAATTCTAGATGATGTTGAAATATTTTAGAGCTGCGCATAACTAAAAAAAAAGCATTCTATTGACATTTTCATGTATTTTCCAGGTTTGTCCCCAGTCTTTCCATGACTGTGTAAACCCTGCATATATTATGCTTTATATTATGCTTAAGTTTATAATGTACTGATAAAGATGTAATTTATATAGAAAGTCAGTCATATATGTGAAAAAGCTTGGAGTACGTATTCACTGAACATGTTTTAATGATTTGATTGTCTGCTCTCACTCTTTTCTCATCTTTGTCTCTAGCGGAAGGGGTAGTTGCAGCAGAAGGTGGACCAGAGGGCAGTGCAAGGGGCGACACCAGAGGGGGCTGGACTTTGCTGAGGATCTTTGAGCAGAGGCGCAGACAGTGGGTGAGCTCTCTGAGGCCCAGGGCCTGCAGGTGTGTGGTAAGAGCAGAAACCATCCGAAGCAGCAACTGAGGTAGGTGCTCTGTCTGGATCTCAATGTACGTCTCCTAGACAGACAAAAAGACAGAAAGACATGAGTGAGGTTCAGTTCTACGTTAATATTATGGCAGCTGGAGGTCCAGTCCTGCATTACAGTCAGTACTATACATTAAGAGTGATGGTTAACAAAACTGCAAAAGAAAATAAGAACAATTTAGGCTTTATGTGTGCAGTAAAGAGGGGTCACAAGCTTTTTAATTGGTGGGCACATGCAAGTTTATGGTTCTACCTTCCGCAACATCCATAGATAAACATGATGAGCAATTATATCTTAACATTTTAGAAATATTATAACAGTATATAATTTAATATAGCAGCACAGAGACATTTTCATTTTTGTATCACTCTGCTTATCTATTTTCATGGCATTTCAGATCAGAGTATGTGAGCAGTGTGAAGCTGAAGTGGCATTTATTTTTGTCTAGAGCAAGATGCAGGATTTTTAAGCAGGGAGCAGGAAATAGAAAACCTGAAGTGATTACAGGCACTTTAATATGGATGTTTCTGGTAAGGTAGCCAAACAATTAGAGTCAAGTGAAGGTGAGGTGAAGAGGCAAGTAGGAGCAGTACCGTACCTGGCAGATAACCCTCATGCTTCTAGTAGGCTTCGAGGGAAGAAAAAGAGAGCAGAGATTTTCAGACAGACAAAAGCAAGCAGAGGCCAGAAAACACACTTCAGAAACCCTGATTGGTTCATTCACAACCAGTGTTAGAGAAACTAAGACTCTAAAACTGATCTCTGAAACTTTCACAAGGACATCAACACACACATAAAAATGTGTACACATGTAGAAAATGTCTAAGCTATGAGGCTAAGACAAACCAAGTGTCACTAAAATGTTTAAGTAGTTTAGTTGCCTATAACCAATGGAAAGACCAATGGAGATTAGACCACATAAATCTCAGCATGTTTACACAAATGTCTGTTTCTAGCTGTCAAAAAGTTACGTTCTTAAAGTAGAAAATGGATAATGGGGAATAATAAAGCAGGAATCTAAACATTTCAATTGCTAAATTATCATATCTGAGGGGCCCTTTACACGACAACGTTTTCAGCCAAAAACGGGAAACTTTTTATGCATTTTTGCCTGTTATCGTTATTGTTTCTGTGTAAACACCCAATACAGGAATCTTTGAAAACAGTGACGTCATGCGCGTGCGTAGTACGTGTTAGGTATGTAGACATGCGCAGTACGTGTCGATTTTAAAGGCAAACGCAAAAAAACATACTCAACAATGGCGGAGTATATTGTTGCTGCTCAAGAGTTTGCTAACGCTTCTTCAGCAAAGTGTGGATTTACTTCACCAGTATTACAACCAACAGCGGAGATGCATATACAACATATAATAATCGTCACTTTCCTACAGGTACTGTTTACTAACAAGATGACAGCGCCAACTACTGGCCTGGCATACATAATACAGCGTTTTTAGCCGTTTTCGCGGAATCATTTTGAAAACGTTGTTGTGTATACGTGAAACTTTTTTAAAATGCAAGGGAAAAACTTTTCAGTTTTTGACTACATCGTTGTCGTGTAAATGTAGCCTAAGTGTAAAGTTTACCAACCAAAGATACAATGTCCAACAAGAAGTCCACCAGCTCACAGAACTCAACCAATGAGCGTGCTGACATTTCAGAGCTCACAGTCTTTCCAAGGTTATGACTGCTCTGAGTCCACCTACAAAAAGAAAAAAAGGTTAAGTAAGAATGGACCAAAAATGCATTATATTTTTCTCCCATTATCCCACACACACCTGCAGCACTCCTCAAACCAGCGTGCAATATAGTCCCACATGTAGTAGGGCTCAAAGGAGTTAAACAGGAGGTTAGCGGTTTTAATGAGCTCTGCTGTTTTCTTGTTCTCTCTTAATTTGCTGAAAAATAACACCACAAAAGATAAATTTACACTGAAAATATTGCATTACAACTGCACAATTGTAAAAACTATTAGTGAGACGAAAGCAGTGCAGACCTGCTAAGCTGAGTTTGGTCTTTGCTGAAGGGGTTTTGGTTCTGAAGGTCCAACTCAGCGCGGCACTGAGTGTGCAGCGTGCGAAACACTTCGATCAGAACATCCTCTAAGATTGCCGGGCCTAAATAAAGTGGACAAAAAAGTATCAGGGCAATTGCAAGCACTCGTTGCATGAGTCTAAGCATTTGTCTACCAAAGGCATCATGTAATAATGGCTGTACCCAGCTCAGGCTTGTCGAGAAGGCTGATGAGAATGCGAAATGGCTTTAAGTCGTGCATCAGGATGCTCTCCTCCTCCCCTCCTCTAGCCTTCCCCTGCAAAATCCCCACCATGGCCTACAAACACACAGATAAATTTAGGCATGCACTGACAATAAAATCGCAAAAATAGAAAGTAAGTGTAACTAAAAATAGCCTAACTTACTTCAAATTTTGCTGAAGATTAAATTTAACAGTGTTATTAATTAAATTGTTAGAGTTCTTAAAGTTGGAATGAAACTGAAGTAGCGGCAGATCTTTCTACTGTATTGTGACATATATCCAGTTTACCAGATTATCGTAAAAAAAAAAAAAGAAAAAAGTGGGGCAGGGACATCTATCCATCGGTTGCAGGGTGGATTTTGAGATGATCGAATTATGACATTTTGATTAAACATTACAAGGTCTATATATATATATATATATATATATATACACATGAATGAATCAATCACAATAAGATCTATAAAATGCATTTAAAATAGACATTTCATGCCGACTTAAAAATGTAACTTTAATTGAGCGTTAGATGACAGCAAAGTTAATCTAAATGTAACTAAAGTATTCAAGATAGATTCCTCGGCATTTCTCTTGAGAAAAAAAGTAGTCTCCATTATACTGTGAATGCCTGTGCAAGTGTGTGCGTTTCAGCTCTTTAGGGATTTCACACTTGGTCTAACACATGGCTGCACAGACAGAGGAACAGACGGTCCCTGCAATAACCTACTTCCCAAACAAGCGAGATCCAACAAGTGGCCCAAACCAGATGGCACACAATCAAACAATTCCCCCTCCAATAAAACAAGAGAGGAAAATGCCAAAAACAAAACTCCCCTTGATGAAGCCCCAAACTCAACCCCAGGGGTACCAGGATGTTTTAAACGTATGGCACTGAACGGTCTGTCTGTGCCTGCACTGGGCCCAGTGTCTCACTGCAAGCTAAACCATGCATACAGACCACATGGAGAGAAGTGAAGCCTCACGGAGTGGCCTATTGACAAAATGTGTGCATGCACCTGTGTGCCACTGCAGACATAACAAAAACAGTTTGAACTTACAACAAAAGGAAACTCAAACAAGAAGGAAAACTTTTGAAGTTTCTTCACTGCTTTTGATTTCTCTGTGTCTGGAAATATTTGTTTAGAGCACTGTGAACACCAGGGATTTCTGATGTCCCATTGATGCTCAGAGCCCAAAACAACAGAATGAGCCACATCAATCCTTTTTAATTTGAGATATAAAACTAAATTTGGATTGCACCACTAATACAAAAAATGGGTGATACTCTCACGGTTTGCACTTTACATTCTGCTTTGTACTTATATGTTTCACCTTACCTGAACGAGCATGTCCTTGGAATAAGTGTTGAAGTAGTGTGTGACGTGCTCTTCTGGATTACTGAGCCGGGTGCTACGAGGGCCTGCTTGCACACCATTGTTATCAAAGCCTGAAAACACCACCAAGAACACAATTAGCACACTGACATGAGCACAAAGATGTTCAGTTTTCCTAGACACTTTTGTTGACTTCCAGAGATACGAGGAAATAAATAAAGAAGTGTTTATGAAAATATGATGCCAGGCTACTTGTAGACATACAAACTTACCGCAATGTTCATCCACAGTGTATGGACAGCAAGTAAGAGACAAAATAAGGTCAACCAAAACAAAATTTCAGCAAATTTTAGTTGTTTCTATTAAGTTGTCAAATTAAGTACAGTGTGCACTGCAACTGTTAACTGTTAATTGTCTTTAGTGAGCACATTTTTTCATAATTGCTAATTTGCTGGTTTTCCAAGGAAATTTGTTTGTTTTTTTAGCGCTAATGTTCATTACCATTCAAAAGTTTGGGGTCAGTAAGATCATTTTTAAATAAAAGAATACTTTTATTCAGCAAGGACACATTAAATTAATAAAACGTTAAAGTGCTCCTATTATGCCATTTTTAAGGTCGCTAATATTGTTTTATGAGTCTCCTAAAACAGGTTTACATGCAAGGTCAAAAAAATAAGTTACTTTTCTCAAAAAATAGATTTAATTTTACCTCATTTCTAAATGATTCGTAAACGACTCGTGCGAAGCAGTTCAAAGAATCAGTCTCTTTAAACCCCTCCTTTCCGTGAACCCTTACTGCTGTGATTGGTCAGATGGCGCAGTCCTTTGTGATTGGTCCAGAGCGATTGGCTCTGGATTAGTCTACCGCGTACAGCGCGTGTCGGAAACGAAACATTGCCATGACGGAATGACAGCCCTGGAGAGTTGTCAATACATAGAAAAGATGGTATCCATTGTACCTTACCAATTTGAGCCCGAGTCTGATGATGAAACGGTTGAAGTGCCTGATCGACAAGAGACTGATTCGCAAGCACGACTGGAGCAGGACGTTTCTCAGTGGTAAGTGTCATGTGTTAACAAGTTTGTGGTAATTATAAGATGTGATAAAACAAATTGACTCTCACAGCGTAGGATACAGCGTCTTCTCGACATGACATTAACTACACGGAAATTTTACTGTTTGTGGGCGGGCAAGTTGGCGACGTAGAACGTGGGCAGACATTATGCAAATGTGTTACTTCGTGACGTAGAGCCGAACAAGATTCGAATTCCTGACGACTTGTTTAGGCAATTGCGAGCCGACTCTTTTTTTTTGATAGACAATAACTTTTATTTATCGTGCACTGTCGGCTTCACAACTTTCAGATAGTTTATGTTCACAATCACATACAGCTACATGAGACACTGACTGAAAGTTAATATTCGAAAAGGCATAATAGGGGCACTTTAAAGACATTTACAACGTAACAAAATATTTCTATTTCATTTAAATGCAGTTCTTTGGGGCATTACATAAAACAGTAATTTGTAATAATAATTCAAAATTTTACTCTTTTACTGTAATTTTGATCAAATAAAAGCAGCCGTGCAGTGTATCTGCTTGTAGATATGCAAACACAAGCAAAACTGTTTGTTGGCAAATCATTGGAAAGGAATGGCCTATCATTGAAAACGGGGACAAAAATAAAAAGGATGGATGGCATACAGTTTGTGTGTGAAGTGTGGATATCTCACCCAGCAGCCAAGCATACAATCTACGGTTCAGGGACATGTCTCTTCTTAGAACGACATGAAGAGCTGCACACAGAATTCTGATCATGTCTGGACATGTAGCCTGAAATGAACCACACAGTTACAGTATAATGCATCTTAGCGTTTCATTTCTATGTCAAATACTTAATTGGTTCAAATACAAAAAATTGGTTCAGCAGACTTGACTTGACTACTTTAAACTAACATTTCTATTTTGTGACTAGTGAATAGCTCATAATTCAAACCAAATCTACAAATATCTGTTTTAAAGGTGGACAGGTAAATGTTTTGCCACCTGAGAAGCAACACAGCAAGATCTTTAAAAGATGGATTTTGGAGAGAAATATAGGAAATATTTCTATCATTGGGACAAAATGAGAGGTAAAATAATTTTTCATCAGTTTTGTACCTGACTCATATGGAAGGGAAAACAGAACAGGATAAGATCCAGGGTGCTCCTCTGCACTAAAACACTGGAATCCTGTACAGATGTGCTGACTGCTTCCACCTGATGAAAACAATGATATAAACATCATGTTCCCTGTGAGAGAAAAACTCAGTGGTGTGCAATTGAACAATTTCTATATTTTGAATCATTAATTATTAAATGCTGTTTTGCTTGCATTATGTCTATTGATCAGTGTACCATCAGTTCGATGTCACTGCCAATGATGTACAGCTGGTCCTCCATGGATAGTTTTCTGTTAAGGTGCAGTAAGACGAAGGACACTCCTGGCAAGCGCACAGCAGGGCTGGTTAAGATGCTGCCCCACAGGGCACTGTAGAAGGCCGGCTGCTCCACAGCTGCTGCCACCTTTTCTAGCAGGGTATTGGTCCTTTAGACAACAGATGAAATAAGTTTAAAGATTAGAGATGCACACACAATATATCAGGAAACATATCAGTTGTCAGCTGATAGTGGAGATTATTTTTCTTTATCTGTATTATTCGATATAGGATATATTTTGGCCAACATTGGATATTTCACTGCACATGCTCATTTGTTCTATTTATACATTTAAATTTACTTAATTTAATATTTTTTTAAGAATATTTATTAGAATATACCATACCGTTCAAAGGTTTGGGGTCAGTACGGTTTTTTTTTATAAATTAATTGTTTTATGCAGCAGTGATGCATTAAATTTACCCAAAATGACAATAAAGATGTTTACATTGTGAAAAAAAAGAATCTGTTCTTTTGAACATCAAAGAATCCTGGGATAAAAATTGCATCCCGGTTTCCACAAAAATATTAAACAGCACAACTGTTTTTAAAATTTAAATCACATCATATGACCCCTTTAAAACGATTTCTGAAGGATCACATGACACTGAAGACTGGAGTAATGGCTGCTGAAAATGTAGCTTAGCTATCACAAGAATAAATTACATTTAAAATATATTAAAACAGAAAACAGCTATTTTAAATTGTAATAATATTTTACTATATTACTGTTTTATTATATTTTTGTCCAAATAAATGAAGCCTTGAAGAGCTTAAAAGACTTAAAAGATGCATGAAAAATATTTTTAAAATGGCACAGTAGTGTACATATTAAATAAACCTGAAACTTGTACATTCTAGATTAAAAACCTTTTATTTTACCTGTCATAATACTCTGAGCCCTCCTCCAGACCAGGCAGTACACCGGTCAGGAGTCCCTGCAGGCCTGGTTTAAGAGTCTTCCCCAAGGGCAGGTAGTAGGTCTCATATAACCCAAGTAATACTGGCTTCACAGACATAGCAGCATTGGATAGTAAAGGGAAGAGGCCAGAACTGAGAAGGAGGGTGAAAAGGAATATATTAGGCACTAAAAGTCACTGTAGCAGAAAAATCAATCTTGCACAATCTCTACCTATAAAGGAAAAGATCCTTTGCCAGGCGCTTTGGTCCAATGATCTTGAAGATGATTTCATAGGTCTCCAGGGCCTTGCGGTGAACTCCGCTGGGCAGCGCCGGGTGTAGACATTGGGCCAGACGCTTTCCTATGGTCAATTTCTTGGGCACAACCTGATACTTGCCATTGTTTTGCAAGACCTGTCCACAAAATACATGAAAATAAGATCAGTAAAGCAACTGCCACATTCAGAAGTGCTCCTAAATGTGATCAAGGGGGTGTAGAAAAAGACCTTGTTGAGCTTCCCGAGCGCTGAGATCAGATCGGCCCATTCACTGGAGTACTCAAAGTTTTTAAGGGCCTTATCTACCGCTGCCACATAGTTCCTGTATTTCGAGTCACCGAGGAGTTCCAACTCCTCTGCATTCATCGTCCTTCACAATGGGACTAAAAGCCAATTCCAAGGTCACGTACGAACATCACACCTTCAGTGTAAAGGAACAAAGAAAAAAAGGTTTGCACAAAGGTTAAACTCAATCAAAAGGAGTGTATTCAAAGAGTAATATTACAGTGTAGATCACATGCTTGATAATGGGAAAAAAGAGCTCACACCCAGATTCCAGTACACTCAACATTAAAGGGATAGTTCACTCAGAAATGAACATTCTGTCATCATTTACTCATGCTCACATTGTTTCAACCCATTATGAGTTTCTTTCTACTGTTAACCACAAAAGAAGATATTTTGAATAATGATGGTAACCAGTTGACGGTATAGCCATTGACTTCCATAGTACTTTTTTTTCCATACAATCGAAGTCAATGGCTACCATCTACTTTTTGGTTACCAACATTATTCAAAATATTTTATTTTGCGCTCAACAGAAGAAACTCTTACAGGTTTGGAACAACTTGAGGGTGAGTACATTTTTGGATGAACTATCCCTTTAAGCTTTAGTGTATGGTATATTTTTACACTCAACCAAACACACTTTACTGTTCACTGTCACAGGTGAAGATACTGTGAGAGGCTGTTGAATTATTAACAGGTGTGATTCAGTTGCAGGTGAGCCACTTTAAAGCTATAAAGGGCAAAGAATAACAACAATAAAGCACTGAATGGGGAAAAAATATATACTGCCATATTTTTCTGCACTCTAATCCATCCTTATGTTATTTCCCATGTTACTGAAAACATGAATTTCTTTGAAAAAAACTACAACAATAGAAATGAAAACCATGCATTAAATCAACAGTTCATCGTCAAAACATCACTTACTCACCCTCATATTTTTTCCAAACAATAGGACATATGAAGAGCAACCTCAGTCATCATTCACTGTCATTTTTTACACAATAAAAATCAATGGTGACTGAGGCTGTCATTCTGCTTAAATTCTCCTTTTGAGGTCTATTGACGAAACAAAGTCATACAGGTTTGGAAAACATGAGGGTGTGTAAATGATAACAGAATTTCTATTTGGGGACAAACTGTCCCTTTAAGATGCACCGTAACATCCCACAGGTTTTACTATAGCCAAAACCAAAACAAGACCATAAACTGAAGACTTTTTAAATCATCCACACTTTTCAACTAAACTGAATTACATTAAAAAATCCAACAAATTGTACATAGTATCAATGCATCTGTCAGGCTGATTGTCACTTCCCATGATCAGCTGATAGGGAACAATTGACCATTATGTGATGAGAAGGCCCCTATGAGGTCCTCAAAAGCAGTTAGCTAGTGTGAAAATGACGAATGAGTGGTTCATGGTAAACATATCTCCAAATCACTCCACTTGGTACGATATCTCCCACACACAGTGAGAATAACCATCCAAACACGATCATAAACACACGCTAACAGCTAACGTTAAGCTACTGTACGTTCGGAGTAGAGCTGCAAATAGTCTCCAGTGAGCTGCTGCCGCTGCTTACCGTTGTCAGCGATTTTTTGAGAAGGTCTGAGCTGTGAGGGGCTGTCTGTTTTTGTTAGTCTTAGGTGGATGTATGGATAGATAGATGGATGAATGGTTGGATTTATAGGTTATGAACGATGTACGGCCAAATGCGACGTCGGTGGTGGGTATACTGACAGCAATAAACGCTTTCCCGGATGCCGCTGACGAGATCACATATCTGCTTTCAGTAAAGCCATCTGTTATACTGCAGCGTTAATGTTGACATCGGTCCAGGTAGCGTTGACACTCTGCGGATGAAATCATTTTTGATAAAAGTCGTCGACAGGTGAAATGCTTTGTTCTGCGCATGCGCGAGCAGTTCCGAGCTAAAAAAAAACGTCACTCTTTCATAATAAAAGTTTTTTTTTTTTTAATGCTTTATTAATTCAATGCCACAAGTACATGAGGTATTACATATTCACATTATTAAATTAACATTATTAGCTGCCAGAGAAAAAAAAAATAAAAAAGGAAGAAAATTACATAAAGTTCAATGCTTTCAGAGCATTACATGTTTTCAGTGCTTTTTTGTTTGTTCTAAGAGATTTACATATAAAGTCATTTATAAAATGTGCAAAATTTGGTTTACATTGAGCCCACTTCTTCTTATATATATTGAATTTTCCTAACAAAATAAACAAATGTATAATATGTTGTTCTTTACGATTCACATTTTCGTTTTCTGTATAAAAAAGTACATCAAATATACAAATTTCTATCATACACTCTATTTTTCTGTTAATTTTTCATAATAAACGTTCCCGTGTTGCGCCGTACAGTCCTGGCGTCACTTTTTGTAGGCAAACCCCGGAAATCGTTTTTTCACGGTAGATTTTCGATTTATGAGTAAAATAAGATTTGTGGTTAATATTACAGGAAGAGAGTTTCACGTTTTGTTCTACAACGCAAATTATACACAACACATTCATAAAGCAAACGTGTTTTTTGAATACATTGTGTTTTTAAATGTGTACTACAAAGTGAGGAGTTTGTAATATACACCTACTACTGCTTTTAGCTAAAAAAAAAAAATAATAATAATAATCTCACTACTCAGGCTGTATTAAGTGGTTTGAATTCAATTTAAATTATTGAACGGTTGTTTCTTCAATAAGTCACGTCTGCGCCATCGAAACCAGTAATGTAGTTTTGTTGCCAGCTGATGGTGCTGTCGAAAACAAAACCGAAACCACTGCATTCGACGTTGCGCACTTTTATTTCCCCCCCAAAAATACATTATTTATTAAAACATTTGCTGAAATAACCACAGGTTAAAAATTAGGGTTGAATTGAACTTGCTGTAGGGATTAGTTACTATTGCCTCCCGATTATTTATAACGTGTATACTTTAAAGTAAGTATAATAACTTTATTTATCCTTCTTGAATCAGTTTTTGTGTAATTTAGTATTCATGTCCTGTTGCTATCGGGGTAAATCAAATACTGCATGCTAACCACAGAATGTAAACAACAGTGAAAACGTAAGCACTGCCATATGTATATAATTTTACAATAGTGAAGTTGACATTGTCTGCCACTGCGAGCTAGATGTTCTTGATACAAACCCGTTTCCCTGCAGCCCGAATTTTACGTTTGTAATCACCGTTTTTTTTTTCTTTTTCTAAAGCAAACATCACTTTAGACACCAACCATTTCTTGCATTTCATTTTTATGATGTCATTTTTTCCATCTCTTATTTTTTGGTCTGACTTTAGTATCTATTGACAGATATTTCACTAATCATCTGACCGTTTTGTTATATTGTAATAATAATGATGCAATATAAACATTTAAAAAGTCGTATCTAAGTATATTCAAATCTTTTCAAAGAACTTAAACATTTTCTACAATTCTTAAAAATCATTCTGTTAATGACATGTCATAACCATAAATCACCTTTATAAAACGTTTCCAATGGGTGCTGTCGTCTACATGAGCAGACAGAGTTCTAGTCTGAACAGATAATCAGTTTCATGGGCCAGGCGGTAAATGGTTTCGAAACTCTGGGCCAAAGTCCAACACAAAGTGTCAGTTGTCCTATGTGCCATGCTGCTCGAACTGGCAGTAATGTTGAAGATTACTGGCAAAAACAAATAGTTGTACATCACTAAAATAACATGTATTTGTTCCCATATAAGTAGGACTAATTAAACTCGTTTTCACTGCAGGGTTTAGGTGAAAGTTCCTCTAAATTCAGTAAAAAAAAAAAAAAACCCTTAAACTATAAAACAGCAACGAAGACTACATCTTAATGTTAAACTCTAAAGACAGATTAAAAAATAAAATACAACACACACAAACAGTACTGGGGGGGAGGGAAGGAATTTTAATTTTTTTTTTTTTTTGACAACCTAATTAAACAATCTTTTAGTACATACCAATTCTTACCAAAAGGGCTTTCAGCTTCCATTTCAAGTGACATTTTCAAAGTTGGGATAAATTCACAGCCAATTGTTCAGGATAACCAAATTTAGGAAAAGGACTTTTACACATT
Organism: Sinocyclocheilus anshuiensis; assembly: GCF_001515605.1. Taxonomy (NCBI): domain Eukaryota; kingdom Metazoa; phylum Chordata; class Actinopteri; order Cypriniformes; family Cyprinidae; genus Sinocyclocheilus; species Sinocyclocheilus anshuiensis. The sequence goes on along the minus strand of NW_015546111.1, from coordinate 2,045,559 downwards.
CCATTAAAATAATGTACTTTTTACTTTAAAGGGTTAAAATATAATTGGCATTTCTGGAGGTAAAACACAGCATCATTGGCTTCAAACATTGGCCCGTGGAGGAAAGACCAATGACTTGGGGCAAATGCAACACTGCTTTAAGGACTCTGGACAAAGGGCAAAATAATGAGTTATAACAACGCAAAAATATTAAAATTATTTTTCTACTTGCATAGGCAACTCAAAAACAAAATGTATAAAAGTCCCTTTCAATTTCAAAATGTTTTTTTTTTACTTGCCCCTACACGGTGCCTTATACAAAATAAAAAATATTATGTGCAAGATCACTGGCAACAAATCACACAGTGCAGGGGTTTTGACGCACTAAAGGCAAAATTCTCTTTTTTTTTTAACAAAATATTTTTCAGCATTTTAGAACAAGCCACGTCCTTAGCGTGACTTTTACATTCAGTGTTACTACTAAAAAATACTTTATCTGCAGGTTTCAAACATTCCTGCACAAATGTACAATATGCTACAACATTTTATACATTTCATTATTTACATGGCTCTATTACACACATTAAATCTCATTAGCTTTGTTTTGTCATCTTTAAGATGGCTATTAACATCACGTTCTGCAAGAGAGGTAGTTTCCACCGCACTCATAACGAAGTGGGAAGGGGTGCTTCATGACATATCCACAGTTGAAAGAGCAACATTGTCTGAAACTTTTGAACACAAATGAACAGCAGTGCAAGAATAACAAGTGAGAAAGGGCAGTGTGTAAGATGTCAGCCGTCTGCCTTCTTATAAAACAATGTAAACATGTCCTCACTGGACTTGCGCCCTATTTCTCAGTTCCCCCGTGCCATAATACACACATTCCATAAAACAATGCTTGTATCAAAACAAATCACAGAGCAAACAAGGTTATGAGACGAGACCAGAGAAAACATCCGTCCTATGTTCTCACATCATAACCCTCCTCCGCATATTTGCTCTGTAATCGTTCCAAAAGTACAGCAAAGAAAAAAAAAAATAATAATAATTAATTTCAAAAATGATTTGTCAACCTTGATATACACTAATGCCTTACCCGATTATTTATGGCACTTGTAACCAGATCTGGTAAAGGAAGGGGGGGTTCCAACAGAAAATTGCTGATTACTTAGCTTTGGTAAACATTAAAAAAAAATCACAGTTTTCTAAGCTATAATAACATAAGGGATACAAAAAAAAAAATTTTAACGCTGCAATAGAGCTTGTGAACCTTGGTGAATTTCAACACCTATAGTGCAATGCGCACAGCGCCATTAAAAAAAAAAAAGTACAGGTGTTGAAAGCACAAGGTCCATTGTGCCACCTCATTAGGCTTAAGGGTTCGTCAAATGACCTATGTTCACTTAAGTTTGTTCCCCTTCGTATTCTGTTCACTTAGGTCTCCCTGCAGAACGAAGTCGAGTGGCTTTTACTTCCCAAAAAGCAAAATAAAAATAGATACCTGGAAATGCAGTATGCACTATAACGCTACAAATGCTGCTGTGCTTAGCACCAAGAGGTTTCTGACACTCCCTGCATGATTAAAACTCAAGCCGAGAGTGTGCATCAAACCTCAGCAAGCGAAAAACAATGCGAGATTTCAGAAAGGAAATGGTGTTAATTTTGTCTACTCCTAGGCATGGTTGAGAAGAAAAAACACACTGACTGTCACAAACAGCCATCAAAAAAAGAACAAAACAAAACAGGAGCATAACAGAGCAATGAGTTATTAAGGAGGACATCCAGTTCAGCATTTGTCATGGCATACGGCTCCGCTAAAAGTTCTCAACCGCCCCTTAAGGCCACAGCGACGTAATAACTAGGAGTGGTTTCCTTTTTAAAAAAATTTAGGTGACGGACATCAGGAGCAAAATCTGCCTGCCAAATGGTCATCACCTAATTAAAATGCAAATCTAAAAATAGCTTTAAAATATATTACGCAGCTGGAGCATTTAAGAGGAGGGCGAGAGGCCAAAGCAGAGCCTTCGTTCATATATTGGCTTAAGAAAGCAGCAGTGACAGACCTTCTTAGGCCTGAACCTTCAGGAGACTCTTTAACTGAAATGTCATCATCTCACGATGATCGCAAGTGCCCATGGGAAGAGACACCCAGTGGCTCGGGGGCTTGGGTAGCACACTTGGGGATGGGGGCTCACTAAACTTGGCTCCAGCATAGTTCTGACCATACTGAGCTGACAAAAGTTTGCTCAGATGGGACACTGTACCCTCCCAATTCTGGTCATAAGGTGTGGCAAAACGAACTGAGGCATTCTTCATGTCTACAGACGCGGCCTGCCGCGCCTCAGGAGACCAAGAATAGTTGGTGCCCTTCTCACCCCTGCGATGGCTGTGGTGATGGGGCACCCCTAAGGCTCCTGAGGAGGCGGAATGCACCACTCCATTCTGGTCTAGACTTCTCTGCTTGCCCCTGCCAATCTGGTGGCTCTTCTTGGGCGCTGGGCGATCTGGAATGTTGTATCTCTCGCCACCTCCCATACTGCTTTGACTGGATGTCACCTATCAGAAGACAAAGAACTTGTTTAATGAAAGGGCAATAAATACACTTTGAATTACAATGTTTAAAGAGTGCAAATTGCTTTAAAAACGGGCTTAAAATTACTACTAAACGGCCCGTGTAGCAGACTGACAATAACAAAGGGCTACGTGCAGCGCGAGACAACAAGCGCGTCCCCGCCCATCCCCCACTCGCTTCCTCTACGTACCTCTCTGTTGTAGAAAAGTTGAGTGCGTGGTTCTCCTCACTCTTTAATTTCTCTTCACCAATCGGGCTCCAGGTCCTCGAAGTAGTTGATCTACTTCTCGCTGCACATCTGTGTCCAGCAAGATCTGAAGTTTTCATGTGCCAATGAGCGTTGTTTTGTCGTGTAACCGAGCTGAACATGAATTCACCTCGGCGCACGGTGCTCGAGAAGCCGTTAATCTAACAAAAGAAACCATTTATGTCACCAAAAATATTTGCTAAATGCATTCGATTTAAATCATATTTAGTAACATTTATTTTCTTCACGATTATTACGTCCCTATATAAACTAGTTGTTTGTGTAAAGAGTGAAAATGGCAAGAGTAAAAAAATAAGTTCGGGTCAAACAATAAAACAATGTTGCATATAATCTGTAATTTAAATAATCATATATTTAAACAACGAATAAATAGTAAGAAATATTTTGTGAATATGGTATTACATAACATCTAATCTTCCTCTATTATGCTCAATGTCTTCACGGTTGTTATCGATTAAAAAAAGCACATTTTCAGTATGTTCGGAATTGCAGATCATTTCTATAATGTTTTACTAAAAACTTGAGTTTCAAATGATAAGAAAAATGGTATTAGGTCATGTTTTCTAGCCCCGGACCAAAACAAAGACTCTCGTACTCAACATGGCGTCAATACCGTCGACAACTCCCAATGTCTTTAACTCAGTAGAAAACAACTTACCGACTTCCTCAGGCTTTGATGGAATAATCCCTTCGTCTTCCCTTGGTCGAGTCTGTCAGCCGTAGCTGTTTATGGAAAAAAATATTTCCCGATATGTGAATGTTTATTCAAATCTGAGGCTACAGCGGAATTGTATCGTCCTCCTTCTCTGGTTTTTCTCCGTCTAACAACAAAATGGATCCTCGACAAAGCCTAAGTAGTTCAGATTTGTGGTGTGCCGACCAATCAGGGAGCAGAACTGCCGACGCGTGACCAATAGGAGCGATGAACACGCCTGTTGCCATCCTTCCTACGTCACCGAGCGTTACGTGTTTGTGGGGAATTTTGGTTTTCCGCGTTACTGTAATAACTCGAAGGCATAAAAAATGATCACATGGCTTCTTCCGGTTTGGTTTAATCTCAAAACGCAAACACTTAAACGTTAACCTACTAATAAATGTCCATGGTGGCACATCATCGAAGGGCACAACACTGGTATAAGTGTATATGCCTTATGTCAAATTCTATTAACAGTGAAGCAGTTTTTAAAGGCTTTAGATGTCCAATTTGCTTATACAAGAAGAGTTTTTAGGAATATTACTTTTAAGAATCTGATCTACTTGAGTAAACTTTCAGACACTTCCATATGTTGTGGAAAAGATTAAAGAACACAAAGATAAAAGAGACAAAAAATAACCGAATTATGAGCATGTCGAGATGTTGTTAAATCCATCGTATATAACCTAATAAAATAGACACTTTGCAGACAATATCACAATCACTGGAAAGGTGTGAGTGAGATACAGGAAATAGGCCTAGCTGGTCTTGAAAACCAAGAAACTTGACACATTCTTTAAGAAGTATAGGCTACACACCACCTGCTGGCATGTGACAACATAGATAAAAACCTGTGAAGTGGTATCTATTGCCAATTGACAATAGGAGGAAAACTGTTTGAAAAGCTACAGTTAAGGTGTTATTTTGGGGGTGTATCTTCATAAATCAATGAATGGCTTGGAGGAGGCATATGGGCCATTTGGTGTTCTTGAAACAAAATGTCTGCTTAGATTGTTTATGGCACTCCAACTCTGAGAATGTTTTAAGTTGAACAGCTGTTAGAAGACAGAGAAACATTATCGGGCCAAATTTAAACCTTCTACCTGTTAACCTGTTTCCAACCTTGTTTTATCTGAACAGGTCTAAATGAATTAAACTGAAACAATCTAAGCTAGACTTATTTCGAAAAATGCATTATGTAGTTGCCTTATGTTAGAGATTTGTTGTTTGACGAATATTTTAACATAACATTTTTATTCATGTTTTATTGTGACACAGAACTAGGTTTTGAAGCATGTTTTGGGTGAGTTATTACATTTTGCAGATATGAGTTGTGATGTCTCATTAAACCGTTGTGACAATTGCACAGTTTAGAGAATGTTAATTAAAAAAAAAACATTTAGTAACTTTTATTGAAGTAGGCTAGTCTTGTTTAAAACATTTGAAAGTTTTCAATGTTTATAATTACTATTTATGATTGCTTTCTCATTTAAAATTCCTTCATATGTGGATTAAATAGCCTACTCCTGCTTATTCCTTAAGCAAACCTGTTGCATAATGTAGCGCTTGTTTGCCTGTTTAATCAAAATCCTTATTTGGTTCCTTAATCCTTAATCACCTCTGGGTGCAACATTGGTTTAAAGCTTTCCAGAGGGCTTGGCCTAAGTTTGTATCCTATGTTTGGAAAGTAGGTCGGGTGGGAGGCTCTTGTCAGTCAAACACGATTTGAGAAGAGGTCAAATGACCAAATTTGACAATGTTGAGGGAGAAACATCTACATGCACACAAAAAGCATATATTTTATGATAGGCCTACTACTGTTACACTCAAAAGACAAATCATGTAAAGTATTTATTATGCATATCTATATGTTAAAGAGCTATATTATGGTATATATTATGGTATATTATGGTCAATTTATTCATAAATGACTAAATATATGATAGATAGATAGATAGATAGATAGATAGATGCAAGCTTTCAACACATCCTCATACTTGAGCCAATTTGAAGTTACTTCACAAGCGCCACTTGTTGCTTAAAAATAACACTACACTCAATATAGTTACAGAGTTACAGAAAATATAATTTCAAAGATATCACAGGCAGACATTAATTTTCCCATTTATTGATGACAGGCAGATTTAAATTTGTCAGTATATTGTGGGTTACACTCGCCCAAGAATAAAACATCAACATATTTATTTTTTTATTCATTAGTACTATGTGTTACTGGGAGCTCAACGTGTTTTGTTTTTTACAGTTCCTCACAAAAATTGCTTCTCAGCCAAAGCCTTTCAGAGAGTAAGCAATTACAGGGATGAAAATGTATTAAAAATTGGGACAGCTGCAGTGAGAGGTAACCGATATTTTACTCCACCATCTGCTCTCCATGATAAAATTTGTGAAATAGGTCAGCAACAAGACGAGGAAGATGTAATAAAGAGAATTGTTTCGCCATTTTACCCTATTGTCATCTTGTGGTGATGAGAAATTTTAGGAACTCTGAGATGCACAGAGGTGGCATTGAGCTAATCCGCCTTGGGAAGAATATGTTACAGAATAAAAAATGTTAGTGTCTCTTGTTAAATTATTAAAACAATTGTTGACAGAGGGAAGAACATCATGAGGAAGCTGTGGTAAAAAGAAATATTTCAGCATTTATTACACGTATGTCATCTTGTGGTGATGTGACACTAAGGTTCCTCTTTGGTTGTCAGTTTTCATCTCAGAGAAAAACAGCTTTGGTACTTTCCATCTGTTGCTTTTCTCTCCTCAATAATGTGTCCTCCTCACCTCAGTCTCTTTAATCATCTGCATACCTGCTCAGAAGTGAAGAATACAGCACAGTTCATTCCCTAACAGCTGTCTGGAAGGACATAATAATGAAAATTTGGTTCTCTCTTTCCCTCACTGGGGGTGTGGTGTATGCTCTTGTGTTGAAATCAGAGGTTTGAGATTTGTGAAAGACCATATCTGCCAACAGCAGACAATTTTTACCAACAGCAAAACACGAAGGTAAGAACCAATTAATTTGATCTATGTGTAGGCTATGCAAAAATCCTGTGTGAAATTAAACAACTCTAATGGGTACTAATGAACAGCAGTTTTTTTCTTGTCTTTATTTGTAAGACATATGTCATAGTGTGTTATTAAATGACAAATATGTTTTTAAGAACTTCCTACATTTCACTTGTGAGTGTGAAAGAGCTTTAGCCAGATTACGTTTTTGTGACACATTTTTATTGCATACAGTATGTTTTTTCGGTGTTTAAGTTTTCAAATAACAGTAGCTTCTGAAAGCAAAACTATGTTTTGTAAAGACCTTTGTCTTATTTTGTTCAGTTCAAAACAATATTGGCATTGGCACGATACACATTGTTCTAAAGCACCTTTACAGAAAATAGAAAACTTAAGGCATAAAGTAAAATCATGCCTTTTGACCCCCAGTGAGCCACCAAAGGTGAAAATGGTTAGGAAAAAATACACGAGGAAGGAATATTGGGAGGAACCAAGACTCTGAGGGGAAGCCCTTCTGTTGGAGCTAACATGAAAAGTAGCTTTAACTGAAAATTTTCCAATATTTTCAGAAATTTTAAGAACATTGAGACGGCATGGAGCTAATATGCCTTGTGATGAATATGTGGGAGGATAAAAAGAATAATATTAGTGCTTCTTGTAAGGAAAGGATAAATAACGTGATAGTGGAAGGAGGGAACAGTGAAAAATAACCTCTGTATAGAGAGCAGGCTTTTTAATTTAACTATTTACCAAACTAAACAGATTAGTCTTTATTCTATACTTAATCAAAGAATGTGTCTGCTTTCTGGACTATGCTTGTAAGGTAATTATAGAACAAAAAAAATTCCTATGCTTAATCTTTTCTATGCTCTTTTTTTTTCTCTAGTGGATAATTGTGAAAATACAAACTATTTGTCAATCCTTCTCTTGTAATAAGCTCGTGTCGTCTTTTGCCCAGCATGGGGCGTTATCTAACATTCTAAACTATTTAACAGCTTTAGGGCACAGTGACCAGTAGTTTATATTCAAAAATGTCCTGAATAGACCTGTGGGACAGGCTTATTATTTTACATTAAGGATAACATCACTTCTCTTCCAAATCTAAGCCATGTAGTCTGAATAATGCAGTTTTATTTATAGAGTGCATTAGCCTAATAAAATGTTGCTTGGAGACATGTTCGACTTTAAATGGGTTTTGTGAGTGTGTTTTATCTCTCTTAGTCATGTCATATTCAGAACTTCAAGTTCAAACTTTTTTTCATGTTTCTATTGGCAGTATTCACATGAGGCACATGAATAATTGTGTCTGCTGTTTTTTTAACCATTTGTCATTTATTTATTTTTAACAGACCATTTCTGTCCTGGGGAAAATGGAGACAGAATTGGAACAAAATCAAGAAGCTGCCACTGCGCTTTATTTAAATGAAAGTACACCAAACATTACAACCACAGGTATTATTTCTCATAAAGATTTTCTATGGTCTGTCTGTGACCATGACATGTCTTTTCAAGTTTTGTTGTGACAAATATACTAGTTTTCACATTTAAACATGAAAACAAATAAATAAAATAAAAAATAAAAATCAACAAACACTACCTTTGTCAGTAAGTTTTATTTAAAACTAAATTAGTTCTTTTATTTAGCAAGAAAGCACTACGTTGATGAAAAGTGAAAGTAAAGACTTTTACATAAAATAAATAAATCTATTTCAAATAAATGCTGTTTAATTAAGGAATTCTGAAACAAATGTAAATAAATGCAAATACATGCAGTCTTTGTGAGCATAAGAGACTTCAAAAACATTAAAAACCATACTGATTCCAAACTTTTGAATTGATTTAAAAAATAATTGTAATTAAAATATTAATTAAAAAACATGAACATATTTTAAATATTAATAAAATTATTTGAAGCAAAATCCCCAGAGTTAAATCAACTCTGCTCAGAGTACATATTGTCCCAATCTACAGAGTGTTAACGTAACACTGAAGCCGAGTTAAAGTTAATGGGATAATTAAGCAATTAATTAATTGATGAGTGAGCATTAGTAAAGAAAACCCGCTGTTAACAATGAACAACTACTGCTCAGGCTTTTAGACATGAAAACGTATCACATAATCCTCAACAGTGGTAACTCTGCTTCAAGTGTTACTTTAACACTCTGTAGATTGGGACAGTATGTACTCTGAGCAGAGTTGATTTAACTCCGGGGATTTTGCTGTGTATATTAATTGTTCATCCTAAAAGGTGAGTAAATTGATTATTTTGAATCATTTTGATCCGTACTGTTACAGGTGCAAGCTTGTGCAACAGCCTACAGTGTTACATGGTCCTGAACGAATCAGAGAAGAAAGCTATTAGCTCAATCTGCTTGATAGCCGGCCCTGTGACATTCCTGGAGAATATTTTGGTCCTGTTGATCATTGCAAGCTCCACCACTCTGCGCAGACGGCCATCGTATCTGTTCATCAGCAGCCTGGCACTAGCTGACACCTTTGCCAGCTGTTTCTTCACCATCAGTTTTCTAGATTTCCATCTTTATAGTCAGAGCGACGGCCCTAATATCTATCTGTTCAAGCTGGGTGGCGTCACAATGGCTTTCACTGGCTCTGTAGGAAGCCTGTTGCTGACAGCGCTGGACCGTTATCTCTGCATCTACCAGGCTTCCAATTACAAGGTGCTACTGACACGCACTAGAGCCAAGCTGGCTATTGTATTACTATGGTGTGCAACGGTTATAATTTCATTTCTTCCTCTGATGGGTTGGAGGTGTGCAACCAAGTTTCATCCTCCGTGCTCCCGTCTCTTCCCTTATGTGGATGATCACTACCTGGCCTTCTGGACGGGCCTACAACTTGTGGTGCTCTTCCTCATCATAGTGGCTTATGTCCTCATCCTGTGGAAAGCAAATCGCCATGAAGCAGCTATGGGTGGACCAAAGTCGGGGAGGCAGAGCGTGAAAGGACAGGCTCGAATGCGAATGGACATTCAGCTTGCACGTACCTTCAGTCTGATTCTCCTAATCCTTGCTGTTTGTTGGCTGCCTGTCCTGTCCTTTATGATGGTGGATGTCACAGTGACCCTTACAGACAAACAACAACGAATGTTCGCTTTCTGTTGCACTCTTTGCCTGGTCAACTCATGTGTAAACCCGCTTCTATACGCCCTACGCTGCAAAGAGCTGAGGGCAGAACTGTTTGCATTGTTAGCATGTTGCAAGGCATGCAGGGAACGTACGTTGGGAAACACTCGTGGCCAAAGAAAGGAAAATGGTTCTGGGATTAGCAAAAAGAGCAAAGATCAGGCTGTTAGTGATAGTAACCCAGATACTATTTCTGAAAGCATAGACAAGCAGTAAAACAGCACATAAATATGATTTAAAGTCCTTTTCGTATTAATAATTTGCCAACTTTTAATACATTTTAAATATTTCACAAAATGTAGTTCTTCAGGATTATAATTTAGGTTAGCATTCATTGTATGAATATTATAGATTTATTTTTTTTTTGTACATTTCCCAATTCCAGAAAACATTGTTTTGTGATATGAAATTGCAGGATATCAAATAAATAGCAGTGAAAAATGTGAGAAATATGAAAATATCAAATGAAGAAGGTTTGCATACTAACGAGAACTTAAGAATTTTAACGTGCACAGACACACATATGGAATTTTACTGCTTGAAATGTACTCTTTATAAATTGTATTTTGTATATGTTTAGGAGTAGAATGTATTGAGAAGACTTCATTTTACACTTTAAGAAAGACATTAGCTATATATTAGCTATTATATTTGTAAACGGAATGTGTTTTAAAAACTATTTAAAAATATATTTAAAAAATATACATTTTACAATAGGTCTGCATAATGTGGCTATTGTGATCAGCTACCCATGTATAATGTTGTTTCTCTAAGCACCTTTTTATAGTAGTGAAATCAAACCTATAAACACACATTTAGAACAGCTGACTCACCAGCTACATTTTGACCCAAGCGTAAAAGACGCCAAAATATATATAGATTACACTGTGAAACAAAATACCTTCAGCTTTATTGATGACTGCTAACAAAAATTTTGCTTCACTGCTGTACATTATGCTCTATGTTTTACTATATTATGAAGAGTAACTGTTATGATAGACTAAGTATATTCTTATATGTTGGAAAGAGTCTGCTATGAATGCAAAATGCTATGTAATTGTTATGTTAATTTCGTATATCTTATATTAACTTCAATTTGAAGGAGTTCTGCTGCATTATTGTATTTAGAACAAGTACTATATAAAATAATGTATGTCATGACTATAAAAATGTACTGCTACATTGTTTAAGAAATGCATACTTACTTTACTCTGACTAATTAATTGTCTAATACGTCAATAAAAACATTTTCTAGATGTCAACCTTCAATTTATTTAAACAGCATTGTTTGAGGAGCTCTATATTGTTTTAGACATATTTATGAAAATTGTATTAATATATCAACTTATCTATTTATCAATCTGGCCTACAAAATTATGTGCTATTTTTCATGTTTTACTTTTTATGGTACTTTCATTGGATTGGGTCAAAATTGACAAATGTTGGTATGCGAATAAGTGTGATATTCATAAGGAGTCAAAAGTGTGAAATGACCCCACACTGTGTGTCTCTACAGAACATGTAGGTGGTTTAAATGTGAAGAGACAGTAAGGAAATGATTCCTTGTGAGTTGAAAGACTGCTTTGAAAGCTAACAGTAACCAACATGCAAATCCTTCAGAAAAATGGCCATTTGCTAAATAAACTATTGCACTCAATAAATGTTGATCAGAGTCATAAGACTGTAAGGCACCAATCAGGATGAAGCTGTTGGAGGAGTGGGCATCTGAGATCAAAGCTTCTCAAATTGAAAGTTTTGTTTCTAAGAGTTATAAAATAGGCTACTGATCCACAAGGAGTTTAGGTAAATTGAAAGAGTTCAGTGTGCATGTAAAGTTTGTTTAAATTAGAAATATACAAAAGGTAGATAATGATCGTATATGGAACTTATTGTTAATATTATGTTAATTTATAGTAAACAAGTTATTGCACATAAACGTTGGTGCAAGAGGCCTGTTTATACAGGAAAAGTTAAACAATGGCAAGCATAAACCTGAGTAAGTATAACTATCACTTTCATTATTTGGATCGATAGGCTACATAGAACTATTATCATAGGTTGGGACGATTACTACTGTAGTAGATTTACTAAAAAAGTAAAGATATTTTAATATATGTTTTATATTTATGCACTATACTTTGTATCGCGTGTATGTTTTTGTTGCTTAGTAACAAATTAAATATGATTTAATGTCTAAAATTACTGGGTGAAAAACAAACCTGTGTATAATCTGAACCCCCCCTCTGCGAATGGTACAGTCCTCGGCTGTGTAGTTTTAGCATTTTTGCTACAAATCTGGCACTTGGTGATTAAACCGGTGTGTGGTCAGAGGGGGAGTTTCCGAGATCCTGCGAAGCGCAATAAAACCCCGAGAAAGTCGATTTGGAAAGAGTATTCGACGCATTTTAATATCGAAAAGGTGCTGTTTTACCGTTGGTTTTGTCTATTGTCTTATTAAATCAGCGATCATGGCTTGTGGCGCGACATTGAAGCGATCTATGGAGTTTGAGGCCCTTCTCAGCCCGCAGTCCCCCAAGCGGAGGAGGTGCAATCCTCTACCGGGGACTCCGACTACTCCTTCCCCGCAGAGGTGCAGTCTTCGCCCGTCAACAGAGAGCCCGTCACACTCGATGTCGCCCCAGTCTATGGGTGGAGAACACAGGCTGACTCCAGGTGGTAAAATGCTTGATTCTCGCCATTTAACGTCGGGTTGTTTTGACATTGAGGAGGGGAATGGGGGGTTGTTTAATCTCAGCTAACCAGCTAATTTAGTGGGTATTTGAATTTCGACAGTCCGTTAATTTAATTCCCCCTTAAACTGTTGTGAGTAATGATTTGAATGTATGAGGTTGTTTCTTGATGGATGGTGTAGTAGTGGGTTTGGGCTGTAGTTAATTATGCAGTTTGGATGAATAGCTGTTTTGAGCTCGGCTAGCTCGGCTGAAAGCGGCCGCTAATACAGACTAGGTGACACAGAGCTTCATAACTCCCATGGTTTAGTGTGAACACACGCACACGCAGTCATCGACCATTACTACCTTAAGCAATACACATGACAAAGTCTTTCTACAAACGCCTAGCTCTGGTCTGGATGGTTAACGTTTATCGCAGCGTTCAGCCAGTTAGTTTATCAGCAGGATTGAACCATTATGCCCAAACAAAGAGGAAAGGTGGGTATGTGCGCGAGGGCATTATTTCATTTTGATTAAGAGGTATTGTTTAAAAACATTAGTGTTCATGTTGGGTGTAAAGAACTTAGTAAAATGTTGGCAAAAATGAAAAACTAATAATTTGATATCTAACAATGATAATTTCTTTAAAGTCGTGTGTTTTTTCTTAAAGGGGTCATATGATGCGATTTAAATTTTTCTTTTCTCTTTGGAGTGTTACAAGCTCTTGGTGCATAAAGAAGATCTGTAAAGTTGCAAAGACTAAAGTCTCAAATCCAAAGAGATATTCTTTATAAAAGTTAAGTCAACCACGTCTACCTAAAATGGCTCGTTCTAACACGCCCCCATATGTCTACATAACAATGTGGGAAGATTTGAGTATGTGGAAAATAATGTTTTTTGAACCTTAAACCGCATAAACACATTTCATTACACCAAATACACCAAATAATGCTCTTTTTAGCAGCATCATATGACTCCTTTAATATAGGCTGTAATACTTGTAATACTGCGTTATGCGACATTTATGGACCCTTGGCGAACCTGCCCAAATCCTGCTGTTTAGTGCTTGTAAAACAGTCACAGCTTTATTACGTTTAAAAAGATCCAAGATGCCACAATGAACAGATTAGTAAACTATGGGTGGAATAAATAACACTAGTAAAGTTAGGAGCAAACTCTTGCACTTTACCTTAATCTATTATTTTTTAAATGTAGGTGCTAAATTCAGCTCTCACCATAGGGCTCGCAAAATCGCTTGCCATAAAAAGTTTTAAATACGTTAAATGGTATAAGAAATGTCTTAATTATAATTTCAAGAGGACTTACAGTTGGGGATGGAAAGACAAGAGTTTCGATACGGCTGGATTAAACTTCAAAAGGCAATGATGTCATTGAATAAATATGAGCACTGCACATTTCACGTCAAGGCGCGGGTGTCTTTATTTGAATGTATCTGAAGGCAACCGACTGTCCTCAGAAACGTGTCGTTGGCATTTTAATTTCATTTGACCTATAATTCCTGATAAAACAGCGTTTATGAGCGCGGAGCTGCTTTGTGAACAGCCGTTACCGGGGAAACCGCAATATTTCAGAGCTCCTAAAGCGCCACCTCGTGGCAGAATGAATTTGCATTTCCAATAAGCCTGTCTTTGTGATTATGGTCAGATCAATGCAAATATCAACTCGTTTTTACGCAGCAAACACAGTTGTAAATGAGAACGAAGTTAATGTGCCTTCTAAAAATCTAAACAAATAAGACGGTAATATTTATATGTTTTAAATTGACATAATTTATATGCCCGATTTATCCCTTTTCATAAAAATGGTCTAAAGGCTGAAATGCTGTTGTATAAGATTTTAGTTTTTGTGAAAACCTGTATCTGAACTGTAAATCATGTAATTTTATGGCTCAATACTGTATGTTACCATAGACATTGTCCAACCCAACTCATGTGTGTTCATTTTACTTGTGCAGCTCTTAAAATGGGTCATAAATCGCCATAAATTTCTTTTTAAAAAATTCTGCAGATACCCTGTAAATAGTGAAATAAAATTCCTTCCTTCATATTTGTGTATTGAAAATATTTTTTGATTGACATTTAAACTCCTATCTGATTTTCTATATTAAAAAAAAGTTGTTTTTTTTTATTTGGGCTAGTTAAATTAATTTTCGGGCTACCAAAATCTGAAGAGTACCTGCCTGAAGGGCTACCAGGGATTTTGAAATTTTGGGAGCCCTGCATCAGCAGGATTGGGAATATAAGAAAAGAAAACTGATGATTTGGGTTCAGATTTTTAACGATTCCCATTCAATTAACAACTCATCTAGTACATTGGAGGGAATTAGGGCTGCAACTAACGATTATTTTGATAATCGAGTAGTTGGTCGATTATTATTATTTTTTATTTTTTTTTCCGATTAATCGGATAAAAATATATTTTTACATTTTATTGACAAAAAACACTTCCACATTCTGCCCAATGTCCTTCAAACAAACGTGCCAACTGAATGCTCTGAAAACATACAGTACTTAACAATTTATTTGACCACTTGCCATAATAAAGACAAAACACATTTTAGACATGTATTAAAAGGGGTCGTGTTTAGTCACTATTTAGTGTGGTATTTTTTGACAATATTCACTCATCATGACAGTAAAATAGGGCATTCTAAGTCAATATACTGCAGTATTTCCTCTCTCAATCAGTAGAAAATATGGTTAACACCCGGTCATGCATGAAAAAAAAAAATACCGTCATGTACCGTGAAACCGGTCATACCGCCCAGCACTAGTATATAGTTATATATGTATATAGTTTAAATCTCTGCATTAAAAATTAAAATAATAAAGATGAATAAAATCACAAACTCAGTTGTAACCAATAGGCAAGAGTAATGTTCTGCAGGAACACATTCACTTTGATCACAGTCACATCTTCCTGTCATTTCTTTATCCTGTAATAGGCGGTTATGAAGCATCTGATATTTATATTCAGACAATTACACGCTGTTATCCCCTTAAAGTTCCTACTCTCATAAAATACTCGCAATGCATGTTGACCTTTAAACCTCGATCTAACTTTTAACAACAGATATTTCAGCACAATGAATGTTTTTGCGTTGATTATTAATTCTCTCTTTTCCGTCTGTCTGACACGCGTGCATTTATGCAAAAATGGAAATGCTCGTGTGAATTTGTGACATTAATATTAATGCATAAGGATATGACCGTAAACTGAAAGTTTTTGCGCTGAGGATGCACACGCATCATCTGCCAAAGCGCCAAGGCAAGCCATTACGTTAATGCATTAGCTTAAAGCTTAAAAACGTTTTTTTTTTTTCTTCTTCGATTAATCGGATAAAAACCCCAATTTTATTTTTTCATTTTATTGACAAAAAACACTTCCACATTCTGCCCAATGTCCTTCAAACAAACGTGCCAACTGAATGCTCTGAAAACATACAGTACTTAACAATTTATTTGACCACTTGCCATAATAAAGACAAAACACATTTTAGGAATTTTAGGAATCTTTCAAATTGTTTAAATCAAAAAATGTTATTGTCATTTATTGGGCAAATAAACTTAAACAACTAAATTAGTATTTATTCACATAAAAAAGGGCCTCCTATGCCCTTCATAACCGCTTGCATTCTTGCTGGCATTGTTTATGTACTTTCTGACTGTAATTGGGTATCTAAAAAAAACACTATAAAGCTCTGCCTTTCTTTCATAGATAACAGCAATAATTATAGTTTAAATCTCTGCATTAAAATAATAAAGATGATAAAGACGAATAAAATAACAAACTTATAAAGCTCTCTGCCTTTCTTTCATAGATAACAGCAATAATTATATTATAGCATTAGAGCCTACTACTGTTACTAAAGAGCTTACACATATTGGAGGATTAACCAATACAGAAAGCTAAAAAATGATTTTGGTAATCAGCAGTAGCACTGAAAGTTTTTGCGCTGAGGATGCACACGCATCATCTGCCAAAGCGCCAAGGCAAGCCATTACGTTAATGCATTAGCTTAAAGCTTAAAAAGCAGGTCATATGGTATTTTAAAGTTTCCTAATATCGTGTTGGAGTCCCCTACAACATGTTTAAATGCATCGAAGGTCAGAAAACATTAATTTTCTCAGAATATACATTTAATATTAGTCATTTGCCAATGTTTTCTAAACGATTCGTTGCAAGCAAGTTTGGAGCAAACCCCTCCCTTCCATAAGAAGGTCAGAAAACATTAATTTTCTCAGAATATACATTTAATATTAGTCATTTGCCAATGTTTTCTAAACGATTCGTTGCAAGCAAGTTCGGAGCAAACCCCTCCCTTCCATAAGCCTACTCTGCTCTGATTGGTCAGCTGGCCAAGCCTGTTGTGATTGACACAGAGGATTCCTTGAGCAAGTTAGCGAGCGCTACCATTGACAAAGCACCTTTACATAAAGCAATAGTATAGTGCTCCAATCCGTTCTTATAATGATGACATAAAATACAAAAACACTTATGCAAGCGAATCGTGCCCACAGCTAAAGTTTAGCTGCTAAACTGTGAACACTTAAAACAATAATGGTGGATACGTTAGCCGAGTGCTAACGTGACTAACTGAGGCTTTCGGTAGTATAAATACAAGTAGTCCGCAACCGCGCTGTCAGTGTACGCGTCCGGATTGCTCATGCTGAAAGTATAACACAGGCTTAACTCGCTCGTCTCTCCCGCATTAACCCGATAACTGCCGGTACAGCAAAATAAACAGCAATTTCACAATGATTATAAGGTCTGTGCGCTACACTACATTCTTTATTATTAAACGAAGGGATTAGAACAATGTCAGTCTACATTAATCAACACATTCTTAGGAAATAGTGGGTTCACAGCGAATTATCAGAACTACTTCAGTAAGACAGTAATATCGTGCTTTACTTGGAAACCTAAAGCTGCACTAGGTGTACATCTCACATTAGCACAAAAACGATATTTTGAGCACTCAATTGAAAATGAACACATAACGTATCAATCGTACTTACAGGTTGTGCTTCGGAGAGCTTTTTAGTCCAAATTAAGAAGATAGAAGAAGCCAACGAAGATAAAAGCCAAGATTAGAGAAGCAGTCCTTGGTATAATGACATACACACAACAAAAGGTTCGAATTGTGTTTCTGTGGTATCCTTGAACACAGCGTCTTCTCAACATGATGTAAACACACTAACTAGCGGTAGTGTTTGTGGGCAGGTCAGACTCTTGTTCGTATTTTGCGGGCAGGCAGGGATTATGCAAATGTGTTACCCAGTGATGTATACCGGTAACAGGCCGCAAAAGAGATATTTTTCAAAAACCCATATGACCTGCTCTTTAAAATAAAGAATTCTCATGTTTTGGGCAGCTTGGATCACGTAACACTCCCAACAGCATCTCATTCGGTTTCCTCCACTATTTTTAGATGCATTTTGTCCATAAAAATGCGTAATTCAGTGCTGTAATTTGACGCGACCGGCTGAAGTTGGACGTGCACTGTGGGCGGACCTGACTAATCGATAATGAGAATCGTTGTCGATGATTTTCATAATCGATAATAATCGATTTTATTGATTAGTTGTTGCAGCCCTAGAGGGAATATTTGATAAAAGAGTTGAAATACTTTGAGCCGAACATGATAAAAGTAATCACTTGTGATTCAGTTTTAAGGCCTGTTCACACCAAAACAAATTTGGTGCAATTTAAATGTGTTTGGACCAACACAAACATTTGCCTGTCATCAAAGCCTTTTTTACACCGAGGGCTTCTTAATTCTTTTCCATCACAATGCAAAGAAAACTGGCCAACCAATAAGATCTGCACTTTTTGTCACGTGGCGATAGCAGAACTATAGGTGCGTTCACACCATGTCGTAATTACGAGATTCCGTCTTGTAAACAAATCATTCACATGTTCGTAGAACTCGTAATTATGAGAATTACTATTTTCTGGGAGCTCCAACTTGTGCCATGTGACCGTCATACCACCTGACTGCTGCAAATTCATTTTTGGCCTAATTTTGGCATTGCTAGTGTTGCCATTGAAATGCATAATTCTGAGTCCAATGATGTAAAGAGCTCTGAGTAGAATATCACGCAGAAACTGAAAGCTTAACTACTGTTTGACTTTCTTCTCTGTGACAAGCGAGTTAGAAACAAAGTTGCACTGCTTTGTGTACCGGGGTAACCTGTATTTCAGTTTTTCTGTAAGCCAAACCTACTTTATTTACTCATTGGTCTGAACAGACAAATCAAATGTGAAAATTGGACCAAATTTTTGTGCAAAATGGTGGTGTGAACAGGCCTTAATTCATTAATCTTTCTGATTCAAGTGTTTTTACTGCTTCTTTCCCCTATTTTTAGATTCACAAAATGGTATTCTAGTAACCTGTGTGAGTACATTAAGCAGGCTAATGGGGTGTTAGTATGCTAAGTTTGTTATTGTTATTAGTATTCTGAGATGGCAAAATAATTGGTTAGCGTTATGAATAATCATTTACATGTTCATTTGATTGTTCATTCAGTTTGGTTTAAATAATGCGATTTGTGACAAATAATTGTTTAAAATTAGTAGTTGTTTTTACAAAGTTAAGTGGCATGCATCATAGTGTGAATTTTGAAGGATTTCTAATCAGGTGCCATATAGAGAACCCATTTTATGTTCCTTCAGCCAGTGTAATTGCTTTGGTGTCCTAGCGGGGATAGTATCTTGCGTGACACTGGCTAGACAAACATCATGAACATTTTCAGAGAGCTTATTCTCTGTTCCCAAGCCTGCTCATCAGTGCCTGGTTGAAATGGCAAGGAATGTAACTGCCCTTAGAGCCCACTGTAGTGTTTGATAGCCTTGCCTTTGTGAAGCCAAATGCCCCTTATTGTTTTCATAGAACAACCCTCATTAATATCCTCATTTAGGTTTATGTCTCTTGACAGCCACATTTGAATAGCATCCATTTATGTTCTTGATTAGCAGCTCGCAGGATCTGTTTATGAGCCTCTGTCTTGATATTTCAAGCCATGTCTGAGGTTGCTTCATCCTGTTTGTGTTGTTCTAACATCTAACATTCAAACACGAAAGCCTTTTGCTTAATACTAATTAATGTGATCGTCTACAACACCAAATCTCAAACAAAGCGAATCACGCTCACTGCAGGAACACACCATGGGCTTGAGCCCCTTAGCTTGAGGGCACTTCCTGCCAGTTTGGGGTTTTTAAATTCCCTCCTCAAAGCCTCGGCAGTGTAGTGAATAAGACGCCTCAACTCTACACCCACTTACACTCCCCTCCCCTCCCCCCCAGTCCAGTTCATCCCACACCTCCATTGTGGTCGTATTATCCCTGTTCTGTGCTTTTGGACCTTGAATCGCTCCCCATCCTCTCTCAGGAAGCCACTGTGATTGATTGCTTGGTTTGACCATATAAGGTTACAGTTGCTAAGTAACCTTTTGGACCTAGTCTCAGCATTTGGCAGCATTTGATATAGGCGGAGGGCCTCACCTGTCATTCAAGGGGGCTAGTGTTGCCCGGTAACTGTCACTGACAATTTCTTGCATATTTCTGTAGCTGTAGTATCTAAAATTGATTTTTGCATAATCAGAAAAATTAGTTTTCACTAAAGTGAAATTTATCTTTTTCTCATTCTCATGGCATCCAAAACCTGTTAGATTTTCTTTGGACTGCAGTAAGGTTTGTCATTCAAGGGGGCTAGTGTTGCCCGGTAACTGTCACTGACAATTTCTTGCATATTTCTGTAGCTGTAGTATCTAAAATTGATTTTTGCATAATCAGAAAAATTAGTTTTCACTAAAGTGAAATTTATCTTTTTCTCATTCTCATGGCATCCAAAACCTGTTAGATTTTCTTTGGACTGCAGTAAGGTTTCAACTAAGGATTTTTTTTTTTTTTTGATAATTGATTAATCTGATTATTAATTTAATTTGTTTCAATTTCAAAATAAAATAAAAAAATCCATTATTTACTAGTTATTTTAGAAAAGTATATTTGAGTCGGAATTAATACACGCCTAATCTATTGCACTGTTTGTTTGATGCATATGCACGCCTGGCTCTCATTTACTATAGTGTGAAGTTGAACAGAGATTAAAATAGGGCTGCACGATTAATCAAAATTAAATCGCAAAGGCGATAAATCGCGATTAGGCAGAAGCTGCGATTGTCATGCGTATCTTTCAGTGAAGCACAGTTCTGTGATCAGTAGTAAATCTCCATCCAAAGTCAGAGGGCGCTTTCACACTGAAACTCCAAATACGCCCCGCAGAAGAAATCAAGAAATTCCTATAGCGGTTGCTGAATAAACAGAAGATTTAACTGCTTTCATTGATTCAACGTGACTAAACACACGACTACGACAATATATATTGTTTATCTGAGTATTATATTATTAGTTTGAGTTTTTATTATAATGAAGTATATAATAATGCAATGCTAATCGACATTATATCACTGCATAACCTTTATCACTGCTTAGAATACTATGAAATATGTTGCGTGTCTTATTGTGTAAGAAGCCACATCATCTCACAGAAGGATTTATTTCAAATGCTCGTCTGACGTTATGAAGTGAGTTTGGAGTAAAAACATGTTAGTAAATGTGGTATTTTCACGTGCTTTCAGATAGAACAGCATTTGCTACACAGAGCCGTAGTTCACTGACAAGCTGCGTAAACATAAAACCATGTTGCAAATGACAAACAACAAGCGCTACTCTACACTGCTCAAAACTTGCGTTTGAATCATCAGTGGCAAATTCTTTAATATAAAAAATGTACTTGCAGTCTGTGAGTCAGAACAGCCGGCATTGTAGTCTACTCTACCAGGATCAGGAAACAGTCCTACATAAAATGTGCTGCACACATCTGAATATTTGGGTTGAACTGTTCTGGAACAGTGTTGTAAATACAACTTAACCACTGATTTCTAGTCGTGTCCTCTTTTGGAAGGCCAAACAAAGTTTCGCTTTCACAATGAAACACAGCATCACAAGTCTTTGCAACTTTACAGATCTTCTTTATGCACCAAGAGCTTGTATCACTTCAAAGAGAAAGGAAAAAATCAGATTAGTTTTTTTTTTCATTATTGATTTTCATTGTTTAGTTGTTGTAGCCCTATTCTGCAAGACACACAAAAAACTTTTCACCATGCAAAGCAACATTGGGTGCCACTCACCCCCAAAAAGATGAGTTGTTTTTCAAAATATTATCTCTAGAGCCCGACCGATATATCGTTTTGCCGATATTATCGGCCGATATGAGCCTGTCGCCGATATATCGGTATCGG
>NW_015546111.1:1997515-2023606 GCF_001515605.1 Sinocyclocheilus anshuiensis | reverse complement strand
GTGTAAATTACATCGCTAATGTCATAGAATAGCACATTGTAACGCAGTGTTACAACGTGCCCCATCTGCGCAACTGGAATTTAAAACTGGTTAGTGTCTTCTGCTAGTAATCAAAACATTAAAAAACTATCTGAACTGATAAATAACAGATTGGAGATTAAAATAATAGCAGATTTGTCTCATTTTAAATGAATAATAAAAACAGATAAAAAATGTACTTAAACCAGAATTTAAATGTTACTATGGTAAAATAAATATTCAGACCACGTGTTACAACTAACACCCCGTTACTTTGTGCATCGCACTTATCGCAAGTTTATTGTTAAATTGTTAAATGCCCTTACATATCTGTCACCATTATAAGTGTTTGATCACCACATTTGAGTGATCATTGCAAAAAATGTGTTTATGTATATATTGTTTATGTATATACTGTATTCTATATATAGTACCAGTCAAATGTTTGGACACATGAATGGGAAAGTGTCCAAACTTTTGACTGGTACTGTACTATAATATACACAAAGAATATCGGGCGATATATCGGTATCGGCCTTTTTTTTTTTTTACTCCCTAATATCGGTATCGGTATCGGCCCCAAAAAACCCATATCGGTCGGGCTCTAATTATCTCTTGTGTTTCACAGAAGGGAGTCATACAGGTTTAGAAGGACATGAGGACAAGTACCTGATGACAGAATTTAAATTTTTGGGTGAACTTGTCCTATTTAATTTGGCTTTTTTTTTTTTTTTGGACCAAAACCGTACAATGTACATTAGTAGTGCTGTTGTCAACAAGTACCTCTATTGTGAGGAAGAACCCTCAATAAGAGATTATCTACACTTCATTAGTGAGTCTTTTGCTTCTAATATACTCCTTTCTAGAGTGAACGCTAGTGTAAAGTTGCGCTTGAGCCCCCATAACACCTCTTTATTGGGAACTCTAAGCCTTCCTGTGTTTAAACCAATAAAAACCAATCAGATGAGAGCTACATTGTAAACACAAGAAGTCTCTTCTGCAGTGAGGCACTTTGTTAGGTTGTAGCCACACTGCCTGCTTTGCTGGAATGCATTAGCATCAAGCTAGAGAAGCTGGCACCCCTTGAGTTTTCCCCTTTTTCCGTCTTTTAGTTGAAGGCCGATGCTAATAGAAGGGGAAACTCTGAGCACCCCACCCAAGATGAGTGATGCAAACATTCTCAGATGTCCACCCTTAAAGCTTTAAATGACCTACATTCAGGAAGTTCAGATACTCGCCCTCCAAATAATACTCTCCTTTGTGATCAATTAAGACGACTAGAGAAGATCATTTTATAGAGTATAGCTCATGAAAGTCATGCTGGTTTATAATTCTGAGTCGTCCACTGGTTGAAGGTTAAGACCAAACTCAACCCAGTTTTTCTAGAAAGAGACTCCGGATGTTCCCGGTTGCATTGCTCCCCTCCGCATTGCAGTCCTGTCACCCAGATTTGGTTTCCAGAAATAAGCCTGACCCACCTTAAAGCCATCCCATTTTTCTCTCTTGTATGTGTTTGCTAGTGACGTTGTCAATGTACCATTGTAGCTGATTGTAAAACTGAAGTGAAACGTATTTCTTCCCTCTTTCTTTTCGTAATGGGATCTGTGCTGAAAGCAGGATATCCTCTGTGCATTGTGTGTGCTTGATGTAATGCCAGTGATTACTGTTGTTCTTTACTACTTTGTTTTTGAAGATGATTTGAACACAAGGAAGTATATTCCTTGGAAATGATGGTATTCCAGAAATACTTGGGGGAAATCAGTTTTTTTCTCTCATTAATTTAAGCTCAATTATCATTGTTATTAACTCTCGATTGTCTTTCTTTGACCCTCACAGAGCAGATCTTCCAGAACATTCGTCAGGAGTACAACCGTTATCAGAGGCGACGGCAGTTGGAAGGGGCCTTTAACCAGACTGAGCCCTGCAGCTCCACTGATATCCAGAGCTCCAGTCCAGCCCTCACCTCCCCCAGCTCTCCCACAGGTCAGTCCACTCAAAACATAATGTCCAGTGGTTTCAGACTTGTTCCTGAAGCCCTCCTGCCCCAACACTGCACATTTTGAATGTCTCTACTCTCTTTTGTCTGGGCACACTCATGAAACAAAGGAGCCGATGACCTGAAATGTGCTTAGTTGGGGTGCTCAAACCATTTATCAATCATTTTCTTTAGACCAGGGGTGGCTAGTTTTGTTCCTGGAAATCTTCTGCCATCCAGTTCCAACCCTGTTCCAACACACCAGCTGTAGTTACTAAATGTTCCTGAATGTTTTAATTAGCTGGATCAGATGCTTTTGATTAGGGTTGTAGCTGCACTTTACAGGAAGGTATAATGTGGAGTGTGAAGATAGTGTGCCAAATTTGTTGTCAGTAAAGTCGAATGGTGATGATTATTATTTAATTATTATTTAATTTAATTATTTAATTAATTAATTATAACTGTGACAGTTTTTTTTTTTTTTTTTTAACATTAATACCTTGATTCAGCAAGGATGCATCAAATTTGTCTTTGCTGTCACTTTTTATCATTTATAATGTTACAAAAGATTTAACAACAATTATCATGGCTTCCACTAAAATATTGCATAGAAAAACTGTTGATCGGAAGAAATGTTACTTGAGCACCAAATCAGGATATTAGAGTGATTTCTATACATTCAGCTTTGCCATCACAGGAATAAATTACATTTATAAAAAATATTAAAAAAAGAGTTATTTTCAATTGTAATAATATAACCTTGGTGAGCATAAGAGTTCTTTAAAAAACATAAAAAATCATTTGAACTGTAGTGTAGGTATTTTGTAATTTTGAAAATAAAGTGACATGGTCAAGGATGGATATTCCGATTCGTGTGTATGTTTTTAGGTGCCTCATCATTGAAGAAGGATCAGCCACTGTTCACGCTGAGGCAGGTTGGCTATTTGTGTGAGCGCCTTATTAAAGATCACGAGGAGAAGATGCGCGAAGAGTATGAACAGATACTGAACACAAAGCTTGCAGGTACAACACATTGCAGATTCCACACAGTAATGTAGTAGCTGAATTGACTGAATTGTGTTCTTAATGTGCTGTTTTTCTTTCTTTTTACTTCAAGAACAATATGAGTCCTTTGTGAAATTCACACAGGATCAGATTATGCGAAGATATGGCGCCAGGCCTGCAAGCTGTAAGTATATTAAATTCCTCTATTAGCAATCCATTAACATTTTGTCATATATTCATTTTTTTTTTTTTCACATTCATTTTTCTTGTTTGTCCAAATTCTGATTATTGTCTCTCATTTTCAGATGTGTCTTGAGGAACATTATAGATGGTACTAGCCACCCCTCAGCAGCTGGTTGCTGTAGAACCAGCTCCCTTCGTTTCACTTGAAATTTCCTCCTACTTTTGATTCTCTATTTTTCCTTTTAAAAATGCTTGGGTGCTATGGTCTATCCACATTTAACTAATTTTTTTGCTGAACTGTTACTGATGGCCCAACACCAAACATGCAAATCTAGATGCATTCTAAGGAAATTTAATCTCTTAAGAATTTGTGGGAAAAGATGTCAAACTACCGCTGTAAAAAGCCTGGCTGATGCGATCATCTCTGTATAATGTAATGTGACTTACCTGCAGCAGATATACCAGACTCTTCCTCTATCCTTCAGTCTGTTTTTTTTAACTCTCCAACTTTTTTTTTCTTTTTTTGACAAATAAAAGATCTGTGATAAGTCAGCATTTGTACTGATTCAATTTCTTGCAGATATTTTGTAATAAATTGTGTATGTTTGTTTGTTTGAATGTCAATTTGATTTAGTTCACTCAAAAATGAATAATACTTCATCATTTACTCACCTTCATGATGTTCCAAACATCTGACTTTTCCCCTGTGTAACACAAAAAGGAAACTTCAAAGAATATGCTGGTTGGTATCTGCTGTAGGATTTAATAATGATGGTGCACTGAAGTTGTTAAAAAAAAAAGTGGCTCAGTCGTTATTTTCAACTGAAAATTAATGCTCTTAATTAATGAGCATTAATGAGAGTTTTGCTAATAGATGAAGATTATTAGTGAATACATTAAGAAGGCCCTGGGCCTCAAGGGTGCGCCATCCAGTTTGGTACAGAAAAGCCAACAACAATGAAAACAAATGTTTATTTATGTTTAATATATGGGTCCCATATAACCTAAGGCCTCTTAAACAAGGATCTTCATCTAGTAGGAGGGCTCCCTGGCACTCCTGTTACTATAGGGCCCTGTGAATATATGAATCCCTGCAAAGTGCAATCCTCTTATAGAACCATTGTTCCATCCTGTTTAAAATCATATTTATTTGAACCAATATTTGATCTTCCTCCTTTTGTGTGAAGGGTATCAGAAAAAGTACTATTTGGCAGAATGCGAAAGATATTTATTGCCAAGTATTTTTGAACACACGGGATTTGTTTTGGGTGAGAGAGTAAGATTCCATTGCAGATATACACTCTTATAAATAAAGGTGCTTAAAAGGTTCTTCACAGCAATGCCACAATTTTGGGTTCCACAAGGAACCATTCAGTCAAAGGTTCTTTAAAGAACCATCTCTTTCTTACCTTTTTATAATTTATACCTTCTTTCGCCGCAAAGAACCTTTTGTGAAATGGTTCTTTATGGAACCATTTAGACAAAAAAGGTTTGGTCCCATTTTATATTAAGTGGCCTTAACTTTGTACTTACATTTAAATAAATAATTTGATACAATGCACTTCTAGTGTACATGCATGTTTTTACATTGTACTTATATTTTTAAAAATACCTATATGTAGTTACATCTGTTATTAATTTCTGTAATTACATTTATAATTACACTGTTGACCCATCCCTTACACCTTAACCCACCCTTAAACCTACCCATACCACCAAACCTGTCCCTAACCTTACCCACATCTCACCTCAATAGCAGCAAAAGTGTTTTGCAATACAATATGACCACAATAAGTACAATGTACTTATTTGTTGATGTTAGTAGTTAAGGCCAACTAATATAAAGTGTGACCAAAGGTTCTTCTATGGCATCGTGAAGCACCTTTATTTTTAAGAGTAGACAAAATTGTATGTACAAATTTGCACGTGTACATAAAATTATGATTGGGCCTATAACTGTCCATCTTCTCTAGGTTGAAGTTAAAAATCATGCATGCCTGCAAAGAAAGAAAACGAAAGAAAGAGAGAGAGCAATAGAGTCTGTTTTAGCATGGTTAAGATTTAAAATATTAACTGTCAAAACTTATACACTTTAATACAGTTTGTTGAATGTCTATAAAAGACCCTCCTTCAAAGATAAAAGCATAGCCATTTAAGTAGTGTGTATATTTGAAATTACAGATATCCTTTTTTTTAATGGTCCAATCAGATTTGAAATGAGGCTCAAACATCTATTAACATGCGTTTTTATTTTCGTCAGGGAACATGCAGCCTACAGAACTCTAAAATAGGCTAAATATCAAATAAATAATACAGTTAAATAAGAAAGTAGCCTAAATAAGAATATGCCGCGTAAACATAAAACCATGTCTGCATTTGTGATCAGAGAAATGTGTTTTGCTTTCACAACGAAACAGCGTCACACACGGCGGCCTACAGTGAGCCGAGGCCGGGGGATAAAATGAGGAACGGCGGGAGAGTTAGAGTGAGCAGAGGCACTTTATGCACCAAGAGCTTGTAACACTCCAAAGAGAAAGGAAAAATTGAAAACGCATCATATGACCCCTTTAAACAAACATTCGTTGCAAAAAATCGTAACAACCTATAGCTCGGCCTTTGTCCAACAGCTTCTCAGAACTACTGGCCTGAGTCTGACTGGAACCCGTGTCTTTTCTCTCTCTCTCTCTCTTCCCTAGTACACAGCTGCTGATGCAGCCATTAAAATAGCTCCGTTTTGTTTTTAATAGCAAAGTGGTTATATTTCTTTATAAAGTTCATTTAGAAATATGTTTGGAACATTTTTTGCTTGTTGGGTTCAAGTTTTTTTTTTTTTTCAAGCGGCCAGCGGGACAGTGATCTTATGTTTGATCAATTTTGCCTTCTCAAATCATCACGACTTGCCTAAAATAAAATCTTCAAGCATATCACAATGTTAGTTTAAATGTTTAACCTAGATAAATGTGCGCTATTAGGCGTAGGCTAGATCCAATTGTTTGTGCGGAGAGTGGAAAACAAAGCGCTTTGCAGCACATGCATGGAAGCGACAGCGCGATCACTTGCAAACAACTTAAGATACGCCGTCAATTTTGCTCATAAAGGTAAGAGAGAGTAATATAACATCCGGAACGGTAAAGGGTCTACTTCTATTTATGTGCACTCACAATATCAACAAAACGTTGTGCTTTTGTAAAATAAGGACAACAAACAGGATGCGCTTACTGAAGTCTTGATGAACCGAAACTCATTTTTTTGAGGAAGCGCAGGTAGAGAGTCAACCAAACTTTGTCGGGTCATAGGTTGCTTTTTTTCGTTCAACAAAAGTAAACAAAACGATCCCACACCCTTCAGATAGAAACTGGAGGAAGGAAGACTGGAACCGGAAAAGCTGGTGGAAGTCTATAGGCTAATTAGCCTATTGTCCAGGGGGAGCGTCTTTTTGTCCGTGGTGGTCTCACAACTATCTTTTGGTTATTTTACTGATATATATATATATATTGTAAATATAGACTTTATTTCGTTTTTATTATTTCAAAACGAACAACATTAATGAGCACTGATCTGTGCGTGCTCTCAAGAGAAATCTGTATTGTTACACGTGTGTGGTGGTGGATCAGGGGTGTATTCCAGAACGCACGGTTAACTTACCGTCAGCTAAACCCTGAACTTTCGGTTGATTAACCCCAAACCTTGCTTAGTCGAGGTATGTGGTTGCAAAAACGCGTCCGGGAGTAAGTTCATTCAACTCAGAGTATGTTCCTGGTTAAGACTCAAGACATTCTCAACAGATCGACGAATCGGCGAGTCGGACGGAAACGGACGCTAAGAAAAAGCGCGCCATGCTGTTTCTTTCCTCTTCTTTTGTTCAGTGGTCGTTTACATGCTTAGTGCATATCGCCACCTAATTGGTAATATTATATAATGTTGTGCGCTATCTGTCACGCCCACTGAAGGCTCGTCAGTAGATCACACGTGCGCTGAAGTGAACTAACCCTGGAACATAACCTGCTCCGGAGCAGGTTATCTTCAGAGAGCAAGTTACTATGGTTACTTACATACCCTGAAAGTAACCTCTGATTTTGGAACCGAAAGCTGAAGGTTATCCACTCGCTTATCCTCAAACATACCCGTGTATGTCACATAACCTACTTTTTGGAATACCCCCCAGAAGAAAGTGGTAAGTTGACTGGAGTGTTGTTCTCAAATTATCTACATATTCAAAATAGTTTCGGGCATAAAAAAAAAACTACATTTGGCTCCGTTTAATAACAACTTCTAAACATTTACAGAACGCACGTGCTCGATAGACTACAATAAAAAAAAACTACAATATAAAAACAAACAATATATTAATCATTCTCCCATGAGGATTATTTTTCATAAAATTGTTTCTGAAATGAAGAGCACGTAGCCTGTAGCTCGTAAATAATTTCATACAGGATGAGTTTGTTTATGCAGGAAGAGCTAAAGTTAACAACTCCGGAAGAGAGAGTATAGCCTAATTCATGTGAAGCTGACATATAAATGATTTGGACTATATTTTAGTTTTCTTATACGTTTGATTTTTTGCTAATTGCCAAGAATATTAATAACTTTTATGTCAATCAAAAAACCCCTGACATTTCTCCGTTGATTCTTGTCCATGAATGCAGAACGACCTTTTTGATTAGCATTTTTAAGAAATGGGCGATAATGACACCGAAGAACAGGACACTTTTCCCGTGCGGATGGACGAAGAAGGTGATAATCGAGGAAATCCCAAGAGAGGTCGGAGGGTAGAGAAGTTTCAGAATAATTTTTCTAGATGGATGCTTCCCGAGGAGTTACGGGAGACGTATTTGGAGCGCGCGAACTGCTGTCCGCCACCAATCTTCATCATCCTCGTCAGTTTAGCGGAGGTACTGCAAAACATCAACCTTTGCACCTGTGGAATTTGATCTTTTTGGGTATCTGATAAGTTTAAACTGTTTCTACTGTCACCACAGTTACTGTTTTTTTAAGACTACAGTTAACGTTTGTGTGATCTTAGGTCTTTTAAGATGGTCTCCAGTCATGTCTTCTGTTGGTTCATTTGGTCTCTTAGCTGAAAACAAGCTGAAAACCCCTTTAAAACCAGCCAAAAGATGGCCTGTAAGGCTGGAAACAATTTTAGACTGGTTTAAGCTGTTTTTCTTCAAAAAGGTCCTATATGTAAATGTTATAGGCTAATATACAATATGTAATAATGTAGCCTAAATGTTTATTCATTGAGCTGTTTGCAGCAACCAGTACATTTCCATAATTTGTGAATGTTTTCGTTGGGATGCCTCACTCCAGGGGCGGATCTACCGGGGTGGCAAGAAAAAGCTGTGCCACCCCACAATTATCACAGAAAAATATAAATGTAAGCAGTGTTTCATGTGCCACAATAATGGCATAAAACACGTCTTTCAATAAGCTGTGCACGATGATTGCTGTGCACTCGGAGCGTGCCAGTGTAGTAGGCTAGTCGGCTTCATTAACAAATGACTCTTATGAACCGGAGTCAAAACCACAAAGCGCGGAACTTCCCAGTTCACTACTAACGAATTGTTTATACATTTGTTCGTGAATCAGATAATTACTGCTTCGCAGCTAACTCAGAAGTCCCCTGAGAAGTCTGAGATGCATCGCGTAATTGTTTGGTTATTCGATTCTCCGACCGCTCGCCCCACTTTCATCATGGACATTACCTGCCGTAACAATAACGAAATCAATAAGAAGATGCCGATCACGGAAACAAAGAGGTAGGTAAGAATCTAGTGGTATTGTTAACATATAACTGATTTTAGTTGGCACTTTTCCCCCAAACAATTAATTCATTTTTCAAAACAAAGACACATTTCTCAAAAAGTTGAACAACGAGTAAGTTAAACATTAGGTAGCACAACTGATGACACATCAATCAGAATCTCTGCATCCTAACAACGGAGAGAAGAGAGAGCTGAGTCAATCATGATCTACAGGGGTTTTATAGGCCTACTTACACAGTATAATTATAGTCCAGTGCCAGTACATTAGATAATGGAAATTTCACTATTCTATATGTACAGTAAACTGTAGCACGTTGTACACCTTCAAACGTGTGACTGTCAAATGTTGTTTGCAGCCATTTTTTATGTGTACTGCATTTTTGCAGAAACACTCAAACACCAGAACCACACACCAAATCTGCAAAACCATACACTAATTCTCGGCCTTTGACTCAGTTTTCAATTGCATAAAACACTTTTTGCAAAACACAACACACTATGCAACACAAAAATCTAACAGGAATTATTAATATTATGGCAAAGGTGTTTGCTTTTGAGATGTGTTTGTGATATTTTGAATGCAGTGCTTCATTTTGCAAGAGATGTGAGGCATTTTGCATTTTGTGTGTGCAATTCTTGGATTTGTGTGTAAAGTTTGGAAAAAAAGAGGCAAAGTTTTGTAAATGTAAGCAGTTGAAAAAAACCTGTAAGAAAAACTGTAATAACTAGATTGAAAAGTTTGAAAGACACATTTATGATGGCTTGTCTTACAGTCTTGTTTAAAAACATAAATGGTTTGGTCAGTTAAATGTTCTAGATGTTTGCTAAAGTGTTGCTAGTTGGTTGCTAGGATATTTTGGGTGGTTGCTAGGCTCTTGCTATGCAGTTGGTAGAGTATATGGTTGATAGAGTTTGTTCTGGATGATAACAGACATTTCCACCTCTGTTAATAACAGAAAATCAAACATTTTCAAAACTGATCCAGTTTCAGTGCTTTGATATTGTATTTCATTCTAATGTTAGGAAATTCAAGTTTTTGTTGCTCTTAGACTTGCACTAAAACGTGATTTATACCATCTAAGTAGCCTATGTAATTTTAATAGAACCGCATGTCTTCTTTAGTGATACAAGCTCAGAAACATTTATAACCTGTTGAAGTTTTTTATGTTGTGTATTGACTTGGTGCCATGATGGATATTGAAATGTTGTTATTTATTTTTCATTTTAAACAGTATAGATGATTACTTAATGGTAATACAATATTTGTGAACACAACTGTGTAGGTCAGACCATAAATCCCCAAAAACTATGCATGGGGGGCTTGCTTTGGTGTTGCCACCCCTCATAGACCCCATGCCACCCTAAAAATTATTTTCTAGATCCGTCCCTGCCTCACTCTGAAAGAACTAAGATTCTTTTGAGCGTAGCTTTCCACTTTTCCATTTCTGTTTGGCAAGTCTTAGCCACAGAGGTTAAAAAGCCAGATTCATCCTTGTTTCCATGGACATTCCTCAAAATAGACCTCTAGTCACTGACAATCAGTGTCTTGAAAATGAAGAAACTTATGAGACCTTCCATTAGAAAAGGTCATTTTTTTCATTAAGTGATTAAGAAATCATATTTTTTTATAATTTAAACATCGTTAATTTGATTTATTTTGTACTAACATGATGTACCTAAATATGAGTTAAATTCTGCTAAGCCAACGTCTTTCCCATTGTTACCTGAAATTTCCCTGCTACAGTAGAAATGAATGACTTTTGAGACATTGACACGGACAGTTTTTTTTGGCAAATGAAGTAATGAAGTCACAAATTTTCAATCTTTGACAGTTGGGAGTGTTTATCTACTATGCGGTATGGAAGCCTCAAAAGCAGTGGATAACCCTGGGAACAGGGATCTGGGATAGTCCTCTTACCCATAAGCCTGAAAACCGTGAGGAGGCTTGGCGGTTTCTCTCCTACATGTTTGTACATGCCGGGTAAGGGGCTTCCTTTATTCATATTTTGCTTAATTGATTCAACTGTATTTTTAAAATGACTTATTTTGAGAAAATTATGGTTGTACATGAAAGTGCTCAATAAACAAAACTGTATCTGACATCCAAGTTAGTACCCTGTTGGTAACTTTTTAATATATCTGTCTGACTATCTGTCTTGGTTTAGTGTGGAGCATATAATGGGAAACCTGATAATGCAGCTTTTTCTGGGCATTGCGCTGGAGCTGGTGCATAAGGGCTTTGAAGTTGGCATGGTCTATATGGCTGGGGTCCTCGCAGGTGGGTTTGTGCATTTTGGTAAATTTGATTGGGATACAGTATACAACCAGAGTTCACTGCATAGGATATGGTATATCACACTGCAGTGCACTCTGTTTGACCTTCCATTTTGACATTAATGAAATAACACAAAGCAATTGAATATCAGTCATAATTTAACTTGTGTTTTGTGACTTTATTATTAGTATTTGATTGGACTTCAAACAGTTAGTGTAAGTTATGTGATAACAGTAAGGTATTAATGTTTATTCTAAAACACCTATAGACACTGCATATTGTTTCACATACTGTTTTTTACAAAATAGTATTTAGTATAAAATACATACTGTGATTGGCCTCATTTGTGTTGCCGTTGATACAAATTTATACTTCATTGTCATAAAAAAAAATATATATATATATATATTGTATGAGTTTTTGTCTCATATTTATATCAGCGAGAGCAATATCACGAGTGATTTTGTCCTGAATATCAGGAGTTGGATTTTATACAACAGTTCAGTAAAAAAGACGTTGATATTGTGTTATATTTTAAACAGAATATTATGTTTTTGTTCAATTTTGCAGAGAATATGCATCTCCGAGCAACACAGCAGTGTTCAGTTTCAGAATGAATCGCGTTTTGAATGAATCGTGTGAATCAATGATTCAAAGGCCCATTCATAAAGAGAGTCGTTTACTAAATTCCTAAATGAATCAGCCGTTTGAACGAATCGAATGAAGACATTTACCGCCACCTGCTGGCAGATTTATTTTCTTATTTAGAGTATTATTTAATTTCAAATAATAATAATAATAATAATAATAATAACATTAAAGGGATAGTTCACCAAAAATGTTTAATTCTGTCATCATTTACTCAAACCTGAATGACTTTCTTTCTTTTGTGGAACATAAAAGAAGGTATTTTGAAGACTGTTGGTAACAAAGCTGTTTTGGTTACCAGTTACTTTCATTGTATGAACAAAAATACTGAGATGTTTCTCAAATTATCTTCTTTTATGTTCCATAGTTCATGTTAGGCCGTTGTAGCCTAAATGTTTATGTGTAATACATTTTATGTTGAAAAAACTATACAATTTGTAATGTCTACTTGATACTTTATCATTTAGCACAAAAATGGCTTTAAATAATCTTTTGTGGGTATTTTCACAGTCAAATTTATGTTGTGATTAATTAGATTAATTAATCGAAACATCATGTAGGCTAATTAATTAGATTAAAAATTTTAATCGACGGACAGCCCTAATATATATACTACCATTCAAGAGTTGGCATCAGTATGAATTTAAACATTTTTTTTTTCCAAGAAATCTCTTGTTCACCAATGCTGCATTTATTTGTTCAAAAATACTGTAGAAACTGTAATATTGTAAAATATTATTACAAAATTTGTATTTTTAAAATTGTAATTTATTCCTTTGGCTTTCAGTGTCACATGGTCCTTCAGAAATCATTCTAATAGTTGGTGCTTATCAATGTTGCAAACAGTATTTCAATAATTCATAGTTCATAGCATTTATTTGAAAATTAGAAATCTTTTAGAAATTGTTAATGTTTTTACTGTAAATGTATATATATATATATATATATATATATTATAATCTCTATTTGGCTTCATTCATTTCAGTCTTTAGCTCTGGCCCCTGTTCTTATTCTCATGGAATGTGTGTTTATGTATGAATCCTCTTTCAGGCTCTCTCGCCAGCTCCATCTTTGATCCTTTCAGTGCTCTTGTGGGTGCTTCAGGTGGTGTTTATGCCCTCATGGGAGGTTACTTCATGAATGCTGTGGTGGTGAGTAGATTTTAATATTTAATGGGATATAATTAAGTTCCAATATATAATCAAGTTCCAAATGAAAAAAGTTTTCTTTTTCTTCTAGAATTTCAGGGAGATGATGCCACTTCTGGGAGTGTTTCGCATCCTAGTAATTGTTCTGATTGGTGCGCCCATTTCCACTTTCCATTCATGACATCTGACATCTTTTTGATATCTACTATTAATATTTGGAAAAACTAAGCACTGTGTCCAGACCTATTTACTGGAAAATAAAATTGTATTATTTTTTTTCAGTTGGAACAGATGTTGGATTTGCTATTTACAGAAGATTCATTACCCACGAGGCTGGCATGAAGGTGAGACAATTTTGAGACCATAGTACAATCGTAAACCATATTGAACAGGTATTTATACCTGAATACCTAGTTACCATACCATGGAATACCTTAGACTAAGATAATAGTCTTGTTAATATACTAGAATGGTCCTTCATATTTCGCTTTTTTGTTAGGTCTCTTTTGTGGCTCATATTGCCAGTGGGGTAGCAGGCATGACCATTGGTTATGTGTTTTTCACCAACTACAATAAAGAGCTCCTGAAGGATCCACGCTTCTGGATGTGCATTGTGGGATACATCGCCGCCTTCTTTTTTGCCGTCATTTTCAACATCTTCTTGTCCCCAGCACCTGCATGAGGAGAATGTGTGTTAAAGTCATGCATCAGTTCACAACGGACAATCATAGCTTTTTAAAAGGAGCAGGTCTCAGGTCAATAGGTCAGAACATCCTGTTGGTCTTTAAAGACTTTTAAGGTCGCATGCTAATACACTATATACAGTGGGTACGGAAAGTATTCAGACCCCCTTCAATTTTTCACTCTTTGTTATATTGCAGCCATTTGCTCTGAATACTTTCCGTACCCACTGTATACATATCTAAAGGAAATAAATGTAATTTTTGGACAGATTTGTAAAATTCTTTCATTTATATCCAAATATTCATTTGGGTTTGCATAAACACTTACTCATTATAGTTTCTCGGGAACAAAGAAAAGTTTAATATTTTATTATATATATATATATATATTTGGTGGGACCATTTATTTTATATTCACAAAATTAGTGAGCCTTTTTTTAGGCTTGTCTACAAATTGCTGTCAAGACTAAACAGCTCAATTTAATTGAACTTAATTGATTTGTAGGAAGCCAAAACTGAGCATTGTGGTTAAAAAGAAAATACTTGGCATGTAGTTTTTATTATTATTATTATTTGATAAAACTCAATATACTTAGATTTTAAATGTTTTTCAAATTTGTTAGATTCAGAATATTTGAGATGTCATAATAATACAAGTAGAGGGCAGCACTGATCAGCATGTGGACAGACCTCCACCTGAGGTCACACCAATGTAGTTTCAATGTGGTATTGCATTGCAAGTTATTGACCTGTAATAAAAAGGAAATGTCATTTCAATGCTAATGATATGCATCTACAGTTACTTTGAATATTTATAATTGATGATCAAATCATTAAGATTCAGAAATGGGATTAAGGCTGGAAATGTGGTGGCAATTTGGAGAATCGTGTCATTTTTAAAGATACTGTACAACTCTTTAAAACCATATGGGTCTATTTCATTTAGTAGTATTTATGTGTTTTACATATAGTTGTTTTATGAACTGGTTAATGAATTTGGATGTGAAATAAATGCTGTGCTATGCTGAACCAAGGTGAAGTGAGTTTACAACGGAAAGCATCCCACAACAAATGTTCCCTCTGTTCTAATTAGCTGATGGTAGTTCTCCAGAACAGAGCATCGATTGCTGCCCAATATGGATACAGTGTTCTTGCCAGTCTAAACACAACATTGCAGGTATTTTCAGTTCACAAAAATAACTTTGAACTGTTTTCATTACAAATGTATGTGAGCTATTATGATGGCAGTTTAGTGTTCACTGAGGTCCTTCATATTTATATGGCGTGTTTGCTGCAGGGGAAGCTTGTTAAAATGACTTACAAACCCCACTAACAAACTCCAGCCACATGGCATAAAATAGTTCACTGATCGTTCAAGCATTATGTCATGAAGTGATCCTGTTATATACTACTGCTAGTCCTCACCCTTGCTGCATAATAAACTCGAGCAACACTGAAATGTGATCGGCCACCACCACCACATTCCCCTGCTGCCTCTGCCTCCCACGACCAGATGCTTCGTTCCAATCTATTGCTAGATGCAGAAATGCATAATACGTTTGGGTTCATCAAGATTGTTTTTTTTTTTTTAAATGTAATACTTGGATTGAGCAAGGATGCATTCAATTAATCAAAAGCGATGGTAAAGACTTGTACAGTTTTACAAACAAATACATTTTAAACTTTCTATTTATCAAAGAATCCTGAAAGAAGTCTTCCACAAAAATATATACTGTAGCAGCACAGCTGTTTTCATCATTGATAATAAGAAATGTTTCTTGAGCACCAAATCAGTATATTATAATGATTTCAGAAGGATCATGGCACACTGAAGACTGGAGTAATAGCTGCTGTGAAATCAGTTTTGCCATCACAGCAATACATGTAATTATGTAAAATATAATAATTGAATTAAACATTTAATTGCTATATATATATATTAATCACTATAAAACATTAATTGAATATTTTAATCATTTTAAATAATTAAATTACATCAAATATATTACATAAGTTTCTTTTTAAATTGTAATACTATTTCACAATATTACTGTTTTTACAGTATTTCTAATCAAATGTAGCCTTGGCGAGCATAAGAGACTTCTTTCAAAATCATTACAAAATCGTACAGACCTCAAACTTCTGAAAGGTATCGTATATATTTAGCTTTTATGCAATATGGTCATTTTGTTCTTGCTGACCCCATCTACAATGGATGTGTTGACATATAATGATATATGTGGTGTACGCTTAAATCTTAATTTAAGTTTAGGAGCAGACTAGAATGGTGTTTTAATGTTCTTTTTTTTTAAATTATTATTATTATTAATATGATAATGGAAGGTCATAAAATAGTTAAATTTTAATCTGAGAGCACATCAGGGAGCATAAAATGCATTCAAGCCAACCTAATATGCTTCTCTTTTTAAAATGCCAAAGCTTTAATTTAGTTATTCATTAAAATCATGCCTAGTATGAATCAGATTGTGTAATGAAGAGGCTCACTCACTAGTTAAATAGGGCTTGCCTGATATGCCCCTAAATAGATGTGGCAGGATGAATCAAACCAACAGCGTATACTTAGTGAGCGCAATGGGACTGCACCATTGATTTATTTTAAATGGAATAAAATATCACCACAGCTAGCAGAGACAACTTAATTACACTGGGCTGGACCCAGCAGAGTATGAAATCGGACATGACCGATTGATTGCTTCCCGAAGTATTGACTACAAAAAGTAGTGCCAACACGTGGCCAAATGCCATTAGAAAGCGTTGCGCTTAGCTGTGAACAATTTCATGGAATAAACAATAATTATCAGCCT
Source organism: Sinocyclocheilus anshuiensis (assembly GCF_001515605.1). NCBI lineage: Eukaryota > Metazoa > Chordata > Actinopteri > Cypriniformes > Cyprinidae > Sinocyclocheilus > Sinocyclocheilus anshuiensis. Next base: position 2,007,078 of record NW_015546111.1, on the reverse strand, counting down.
TTTGCTGTTTTATTCAACATTTCACCAATAAAACAAGTCACTGTTTTGGTTTAATGTGCTGCTTCTCCATCTCTCTGTACAAAACGTGGAAATCCACCAGTAGACGCGCGCGTGCGTTTAGCTCAGGCTTGCGTTTACACCAGTAGACGCGCTTACAGTTGAGCTATTTTTGCAACTCAGCAGGAAACGGGTAACGGGTAGCGGGTAGCGGGTGTTAATTAGCAATCAAACATGCAAGACCGTATACTGCGATTAAGAGCGGGTGCATAAGAGCATGAACATACTGACATACAGAAGCAATGCGCTTGCCAACAGACCCGTGCGTATTCGGAAACCTCCGTTTGGTGCCAACAGAGAGAAAAGAAGGGGTCACAAAAGTTCAGGTGATATGCTGCGTCAGATGTGCAGGTCACCAACGATTTTTAAATATTTTGGCGGCCTCGTCGCGCTTGTATGACCTGCGGGGATTTCACGCACCGGCAGTCTGCGCATACTGCTGTAAGGTAAATGGCATCGGTTACCGTATTGATTTCTCCTGCATGACAATAAGTTGGCACCAATAAGACCTGCTTGTTTTGCGTTTAGTCGAGACCTTTAACGATGACCAGTATGGCATGAGTCTAGCTTTTTGCACTTAAAGTGTAGGCGTTGGAGTAGCTTTTGAGTTGCCATGAAGATTTACTTAACTTCCTCCTTGTTTGTTTAAGGTATGTTGGTGTTTTACAGTTTAACTATGTTTACTTTTAACAACAAGATGCTTAGAACGTCGACAGCAATGCACTGATTGATTGTATTTTGTAGCACTGCATGTTTTCTTTCTTTCTTTTTTTTTTTTACTATTTAATAATTTGAATAGTATTATGACTGCTGTAATTATACCTGATATCAATTAAAAAGTTTGTAATTATATAATTAATAAAAAAATATATATTTTTTTAGATTGTTAAATTCAGGTCTAAAATTTACTTAACTTCCTCCTTGTTTGTTTAAGGTATGTTGGTGTTTTACAGTTTAACTATGTTTACTTTTAACAACAAGATGCTTAGAACGTCGACAGCAATGCACTGATTGATTGTATTTTGTAGCACTGCATGTTTTCTTTCTTTCTTTTTTTTTTTTACTATTTAATAATTTGAATAGTATTATGACTGCTGTAATTATACCTGATATCAATTAAAAAGTTTGTAATTATATAATTAATTAAAAACAATTTTTTTTTTAGATTGTTAAATTCAGGTCTAAATTAAAAACACTTTAAAGATAAAAGTAAAAATATATTATTATTATTATAAGCTTTCTGCATTTTCACTCTTTTCAAAACTGTAAATATATAATAAAAAAAAAAGAATAATTGTACCCAAATTATACCATACACCTGGGACCATTTGTAAACATTTAAAAAATCTTTCATTGAAAAACTAATTTTGATCTATACCATTACTCTTAATTTTGTTGGGGTGATTTAAGTGTTTATGAATGAATTTTACCATACACCTTACTACTTTTATGCGTGTGATGGAGACTTTGTGTTCTTGCATCAGTAGTTTCAGTCTCGCATTCAATTTTTGTGTCTATTTCTTATGTTATTTCTTCCTAGTTTTGAAATAAGTCTCCAATGGTTTATGCATTTATATAAATATATTAGGTTGCAAGATGTTCATATTTGCTCTGGGAAAATGTCAGTTTAAAATAAAAGTGACAGTAATGATGAAAGACGTATGCTGTAAAATCATTTAATAGTCTGGTACTTTTTTTTTCAATGCATGTTAATATTAAAATATTTTGACATTTTTAAATTATTTTATTTTTGGAGGTTTTCAGATACAATTGAAAGACAACTAACAAACACAAAATATATAGAAGGGACATTAAATTAGACTGCATATGGTGACACGCTGTTAGCTACAGGTATTATGAAATACAAACATAAATGTTTCTATTTTAGGGTTTGATGGTATGTAGCATTGCAATGGCAAATCAAGTCTCTAAGTATAAAAAGAATGGGGACCAAATTTAGTTCAAAGTTTCAGTTCTTACAAATAATACAGCATTTCACAGATGCTATTTTTCCATATTGAAGTAGGCTATGTTGTTAGCAGATTCCGCCAGAGGTTTATTGAAAGTTTTGGTCTGTCTTTCCATTTGAGTTAAAATAGTTTTATTTTGCTTTAGTCTGTGAAATGAGTAAGACAATTTCTTGGTGTTTGGATATAGCTAGTGTAGTCAAGTCTCCAAGTAATGCTACTTTAGGACACATTCTGACCAAAAGTGTTGAACGTGTTGGCAGAGCCCCAGTCCATTTTCATGAGTCTTGCTCCTTAATCCCTCTCTTAACAGACACAAAAATGCCAGAGTAAAGATGGGAGACTGGAACTTTCTTGGTGGGATTTTGGAAGAGGTGCATATCCACTCCACAATCGTGGGGAAGATTTGGCTGACCATCCTCTTCATCTTCCGGATGCTGGTGCTTGGGGTGGCAGCGGAGGATGTGTGGAATGATGAACAGGCTGACTTTATCTGCAACACCGAGCAGCCTGGTTGCCGCAATGTGTGCTATGACAAGGCATTCCCCATTTCCCTCATCCGCTACTGGGTGCTGCAGGTCATTTTTTTTTCTTCACCCTCGCTAGTGTACAGGGGCCATGCTCTCTACCGCCTCCGTGCCCTTGAAAAAGAACGGCAGCGCAAAAAATTGGCACTGAGACGTGAACTCGAGACCGTGGATGTAGAGATGGCGGAGATACGACGCAAAATAGAGCGTGAGCTTCGGCAGATTGACCAGGGGAAGCTGAACAAAGCTCCGTTGAGGGGGTCTCTTCTGCGCACCTACGTGGCTCACATAGTCACCCGCTCGGCCGTAGAGGGGGGTTTCATGACCGGACAATATGTTCTGTATGGGTTTCAACTAAATCCGCTCTACAAATGTGAGCGGGAGCCCTGCCCGAATGCAGTGGATTGCTTTGTATCTCGACCCACTGAAAAAAGCGTCTTCATGGTGTTCATGCAATGCATAGCTGCCATCTCATTGTTTCTCAACATCCTGGAGATCATGCACCTGGGCTACAAGAAGCTTAAAAAGGTCATCTTGAACTACTACCCACAGCTGAGGGACGATCTCGATGACAGCTACTATCCCAACAAGCTGAAGAAAGATTCGGTGGTGCATCAGACATGCATCGGCACCTCCACTGGCCACAAGACCACCATTACATCTGCACCTTGTGGATACAACCTTCTTCTTGAGAGACCACCTGATGGAACCGCCTACGCTCCTTTGATCAACCCATCCTCTGCTTTCTTGCCTGTTCAGGGTGATTTGCCAGCTAAAGATGGTTCTGATGCACCAAAGTACTTGCAGAATAGTCACACGAAGCACAACAGCAATTCCAACAACACCAGCAGTGATACGTTTTCACCGCCTTGCAACTCCGTCACACCGCCGAAACAAGACGAAGGGGAAGATTCTGTCCACCCTCCACCTCTACTCAAGAAAGGCCAGGATTCTAAGACTTCAGACTCATCGAGCCACACCAGGGAATCTTTTCACACATCATCCGGCATGGGAAAGAAGCCATGGAAGGTCAGTGCACCCTGGAACTGCTCAACGGTTGTAGAAGGTAATGGATCAGACACGGATTCCCTGGAAGGAGCTAAGGCCCGCTGTCCTTACGCCGCTGTGCGGGCACGTACTTCATCCAGGTCTGATTCCAAAATGAGCAGGCCCACCTCTCCTGATTCAATAGAAGAATCTAGCTCCGAGTCACAGCATAGTCCACGAGCATCACCAAGCCATCGCGCCTCATTGGCCAGCAGTTCCAGTAGCAGACGAGCAGCTCCTACAGACTTACAGATATGAGAAAACTTCCTTATATACAGTATATTCACTATTGATGTTAGCCATGTCATTTGTACAGTTATATAGTGATGGAAAATGACCAGAGTGACTGTAAAATGACTCCAATCTCAGACTAAAGTTTTATATTCAACTCTTTAATCCTTAATGGATTGTTTATGCTCTCTTTTTACATACATATCAATTTAGCAGTACACACTGACAATATATTGAATTAACAATAGTAGTATGACTACACTAGAGAGATTGTATGTTTGATTATGTATGCCTTGTTCTCACCTGGACACCTTGTTCTCTTTTTGAGTGCTTCCGGCATCAGAAGTCAAAATGATGTAATGGTAAAAAAAAAAAATTAAAATACATTGTGCTTTAATAGAGCAGCTGTAAAAATCTTCAAAATTACTGTTGTGAAAAAAATTGTTTTATGTGCATATGTCATATTAACAGATGAATAAACTGGTCTGATTTACAGTGCAATTAAGACAGATATCGAATCTTTCTTTAAGTCTGTTTTTTAAGTCTTTAAGTTGGGGAAGTCGTGGCCTAATGGTTAGAGAGTCGGACTCGTAACCCAAAGGTTGCGGGTTCGAGTCTCGTACCGGCATGGATTGTAGGTGGGGGGAGTGAATATTCAGCACTCTCCCACCTTCAATACCACGACTGAGGTGCCCTTGAGCAAGGCACCGAACCCCTAACTGCTCCCGGGCCCCGCAGCATAAACGGCTGTCCACTGCTCCAGGTGTGTGTTCACGGTGTGTGTGTGTGTTCACTGCTGTGTGTGTGCACTAAGGATGGGTTAAATGCAGAGCACTAATTCCTAGTATGGGTCACCATACTTGGCCACATGTCACATCACATTTTTTTCTAAGTGTATGGACACCAGTGTTTCAAAATTATTAGTCTAAGAGAGATTTAACAAGCAAAATAAATACATTTTGCTAGCAAAAAAGTACTCATTGCAAGCTGACTCATAATAATATTAGTATAATGATGAGAATTTAGATGATATAAAAATATGCATCATAAATGTACATATACTGTGCATTATTTAACCATGCACACATGCTTTTATCAGCAAAATTAAGCTAAACCAAAGTTAAGTACCAAAATATCCAACAGTTTCTTTGCACAGGCTTGAAATTAACTTTAAATTCAAAAGTATGTTGTCTGTTGCTATTATTGTCAGCTTAAAAATGTTATTGTCATTGCTTCATGTCACACTATGGTACTAAAGAAAGTTTCTTTAAGAAACTATTCTTGTTCTTGTCTTACACTTAACTGTAAAGAGAAGAATCATAAATGGGAAGTGTTACCTCACATTAAAAGGGGACAAACAGCCATTTGAAAGTATTATTTTAACAACATAGTCCAGTGAATTAATTATACAGCTCAAAACCAGACTATTTTAAGTGCTAACAGCACCATCTACTGGAATAAACATATAGATATGTATTTTGAGTCATCACACACAAAATATACTTTGTACTACGACTGGAGATATTACTAGCAATTAAATGCTGCTCTAGTTTTAGTGTTAGGAACTAGATCGGTTGTACTTCCTTGCTGTTGTAGAAAAAGAACGCATGGTTGAATAACAAAACAAACAACACAATCCATAGGTCTTCCAAACAGTTGTTCAGATGAACCTGTTTCTTCAGACAGCTCTACAATCCTATTCAACTTTTGAATGGAAAGCTTTTGCTATTATCATTTCAAGAAGTCTTAATTAAGATCCAATCCTTTATACTTTATTTGGTGGTGTCCTAACCACAAAAAATATTGTCTTCCCAACACTACGTTGATCAAATGTACCATTTAAATGTATATTTTATCAATTTAATTGATCTGTGCTGCTACAAAACAGGTTTTGTAACCTGACTGAGTCTTCAATACATCTGTGCATATACATTAGTAAAACAATAACAACATTGGCTTTAGTCTGCCATGTGACACATTGGTCAGTCAATGTTGTTATTGTCTGAAGACCTAACCTTTAATCAGCCTGTCGTTTAACTGGTACACATATGAATTATGTGTGGCATAACTTTCATTATTACATTAAACAAGACTGTTTAAAGCTTTTGAAATCTAAAAATAGTTGTCCAAATTAAATTGCTGTCTTGATGTCATATGAACATATTTACATGGTAAATAGATATGACCAGAGCATAACAAATGACCAGAGATGTTAATTCCAGTTTACCCATCTGAAAGATGTCTGTGTTATGTCATAACATGTACAACTAACATATTGGCATACATAATGTTAAAATGGTATATTAACCAATGTATTAAATAATAAATATAGTTAAACAAACAAATAAATAAATATATTATTGTTTGCAACTTTCTATTTGGTGTTTAACATTGATCAAGCCAACAATTTTAACATTGTAGTTTTCCCACTACTTACTTATTTATTAATTTATTTGTTATTTAATATGGTTATAAGGGTATAACCTACAGGTTGTTTCATATCCAAAAAGCAAAATGTAGGCTATGTGCCACTTAGCTTGGAAAATGGGATTTAACGAACATTTATAAACGAACATTCATAAACAACATTTACCAACAAATCTTTATCAGCATTTTAAGCTAAGAAATACCGTTTCAGGTGACCGGTCGGAAAAAAACACCCATTCACACAAATCTGTTTGTCAGGTGACCATCAGGCACATGACTTGCAACGATCCCACCCACATTTTAATAGCTTAGTAGAGTGACACTTTATTTATCCAATCAGCATTCGAGTTACCGGCCGGCCAACCAATTATACTCGAGTGTCGATTTTAAGTGGGCGTTTCATCCAGAAGGGGAAACACAAGAGACTGAAGATTTAAAGGAGAATCCTTAAGAAGTTTGCTCTCATGTATTTATACGATAACGAGGTTTTACGTTTGTTCGCCAAGCATTAATATCGTGCTGGTTGGGTTACTAAAAATCGGCCAGGTTATATTTTAGAGGGGTTGGGGCGGGGGTTAACATGTCGATCCAGTACGAGGCACCGCTGGCGGACAGCTACGGGGTGGCGGACTCGTTTCCCAAAGATTTCGGATATGGAGAAGAAGAAGGAGACATTGAGGACAGTCCCACTCCCTCCGACAGCAAACCGAGAATCCTGCTGATGGGATTGAGGAGGAGCGGAAAGTCCTCTATCCAGAAGGTAGGAGGAAGAGATGATATATAGAGCGTCTAGGTTGGTTGTCGTTTCCATATGGTCGTTCCCCTGCTGACTTCTTAGTCGAGCGAGTTAGAACTGGGTCAGAGCCGCTCCGGGCTGCTGCCTAGCTGTCACTGGGCACGGGCAAGAGCACCACTCAGAGCCCTTCCAACCAACCTATTTCTTAAGCAGCGGTGGATTTATGGAGTTGGATGCCATACAGACCAAAATACATCACACTCATTCAGTTGACTAAGAAGGATACATGTAGCATTATGTGCGTGCCATGTTAATATTGTGATAACTCACCCGGCATTGCTGTGGCACGTGATTTCTTCATTACAAAACCTGAAATGCTTATTCATATATTCATCCTTCACCACACCATCTCAATACAGATTATGTAGATCATACGTACAGAAATAGGTGACTAGAAGACACTTTTCTGACATTTGGAAGTAGTTATAATTCTTGAGGACGATCAGTTTTCTTTTACTGTCTTTGCGCATCTTTATAAACAGGATATTCATTTCGTATAAATTGCGTGTTAAGTGCATTTCGCATGTATTACTTGTGTTGGTTTAGGAAATATAGCCATTATAGATGCACTTAGTAATATTTGCTAATTAAAAAAAACGTACAAAAAGTAGCGAACAGCGATTTTGACAGATTATTAAAATCCTGAGCAATCACATGGGATGAAAACTACACAGTCTACTAGAAAATGCTGTTTTATTGTACATGGAGCGGGTCGCCCCCTCTTGGGCGCTGCCATGGGGATGTCACATGACCTACTGTGTCATGTAATTGATTGAGATTCTACTACTGATAATAACAATAGTAATATTAAGTTTGTCTGATATAGCGTTTTAATGAAAACATAAATATAAAAGTACCAAACAGTATAGCAAGAAACACCATACAAACAAGCAGTTCCTGTCGGTGTCTGTAGTCATGACTCCCCGCAGTTTCCACGCCATCAGTTGAAGATAAATGCTGCATCATCAAGCACTGAACACGAACACATGACAGTCATAACTGCTGTACCGTGAAACTTCCTTGACGTACCACTTGATCACAGTAAAAAAAAAACTAAAAAGTGTGTAAGCAACATGTTGTTGTTGTTGTTATTTTTCTGGCAAAGTGACATTAGTGTCTATTTGGCAACAGATGAAGTAAGCACCTTAATTTGTGATTTAACATTTATCACTACTGAAACAACAGAAAACCCTTTCAAAACTTATATAATTGTATAGTATTTTTTTTTGTTTTGACTTTTCATCCATAATTTCACATCCATGGTGTCAATATTAAATCCAAAACCATTGGTACTATTGGGATGATTATTGTCAGCTAAATGTAATAAAAAAACGTACTGAGTGCATCTTTAAAATGCCTATGATTGGCATGCCTATACAATTTAAGAATGTAAAATTTGAAGCCTCTGAGACTTGAGTCTTGCCACCAGTAAGCTCCTCAAAGTACATGAAGCATGTGACTTGGCTTTTAGTTTGATTTCACAACTGTCTGACTTTATTACTCTCCCACCGGAGGTGAAACTGGGCACTTTGAGAATGCTTTTTAATGTGTCAAATGTCTTTGCCTTATTAGGTGGTGTTTCATAAGATGTCCCCCAATGAGACCCTGTTTCTGGAGAGCACCAACAAGATCTATAAAGATGACATCTCCAGCAGCTCCTTTGTCAACTTCCAGATCTGGGACTTCCCTGGACAAGTGGACTTTTTTGATCCAACCTTTGACTACGAGATGATTTTCAGAGGAACTGGGGCCTTGATATTTGTCATCGATGCACAGGTGCAACAAGAAATTCAAATCTTTGACACTAATTAGTGTGCCCACCCAAACGACATAGTGATGTAGTTCTGTCAGTAATTCGTGAATGCTGGATTCTTTTGTGAAACGTTATAATTATAAATACTGACCAGGTTTGTCTTATTCATTGGTGGAGTATGTAAAGTTTTAAGCAGATTAAACTGGGTTTATCAGTATCTTGTTTGTTTATATGATATTTCAAAAAGTTGTTATTAGGCTAATTAATCAATAAAATTGTCATTAAAAAGTAACAATTTTTTATTTTTATAGTATGGAAAAACAAATATTATGGAACTCAATGGGGACCAGAAACTATTTGTTTAACCACATTCTTCTAATATCTTCATTTTTGGGTGAACGGTCCCTTTAATAGTTGTAAATAGTTGGTTTATTTAAATCTTGGCATTGAGTTCAGAAATTCTGGTTTTATTTAATTGAATGTTGTTTGTCATTGAGGCTTAGCTTATTGGATCACATTGGCCTAAAGTAAAAATAGGTACAAGATTGACTTTGTGTTTCTGCTGATACAGGGCAGTCCGTGCTGTTTTCTTTCAGCCCTTCAGTCTTACTTCTAGTTGTTTATTTAAAGTATGGTCGATTAGATTGCAGATTTGTAAACCCTTTTACCAGTTGAAGTCTCAACTACAGCAGTGTGTGATATCACACACACACACACACACACACACACACACACACACACACACACACACACACACA
>NW_015546111.1:1991543-1993736 GCF_001515605.1 Sinocyclocheilus anshuiensis | reverse complement strand
ACACACACACACACACACACACACACACACACACACACACAAACAAACAAACAAACAAACAAACAAACAAGAAGAGCTGTTAAAGTTCTGCTATTTGAAGAAATATTCTTGCATCATTTATGTGTATAGTTCTGTTTTATAAATTTGTTAAATTGCAATTTACAATTTGTTTGGTAACTTCAAGTACAGCATTTTCTCTAAACCTGGCCAACCTCTACATTGTACATTGGCAACTCATACCATCTTGCATTCTTCCTCTGTATCACAGGATGACTATGTGGAGGCCCTTGGTCGACTCCACCTAACAGTATCACGCGCCTACAGGGTCAACCCAGAGATCAACTTTGAAGTGTTCATCCATAAAGTAGACGGCTTGTCTGATGACCATAAGATTGAGACCCAGCGGGATATACACCAGAGGGCTAACGATGACCTGGCAGATGCCAGTTTAGAGAAACTACATCTCAGGTAAACATTTGCATTTTTATTTCGAATGCTGTTTATTGATTGAAATACTTCTTGACCCATAATATGTATTACTATTTATGCGATTTGAGAAGATAGAACAGAAATCCTGCTCTGATGTAGATGTGTAGTGATTAAAAAAAATAAATAATTATACTTGGTATTTTTTAATGTGATGTTCTTAATGATTAAATTATTCAGAACAGCTAATTAATTTGTGAATATGAGGAAAATTAATTTCTGAAGTCTGATTGATATTTGTTTCTGGGTTTGTCTATTTTACGTCACTAAAAGCAGAGAAACTGTGTTAAATCAGAGCCACTCTGGTGTTGACTTGATAATGGATTGATGTTGAAAAGTGGTTCTCTAAGGAAATGGTGATATTAGTGTTTTTCATGAGCTCTGTGTTAAATCTCAGCAATTATAGGCATTTGCAAAATTAATTTGGTCAGATTTTAAATAGAGTGCCACTTATGGCTGAATCCGATTACATGTTTTTTTTCTGCTTTCTTCACTAATGCTTTAGAATCTCCTGGTACTTTTTACCAAATGTAAAGATGAATATGCAGCTCTCAAATCTCTGATCTAGGAGTGTGTGTGTGCTCAATGGTGCATTATCTGAAAATATTTGCATTTACATTTGCATTATTTGTCTGTATCAATCTAGCTATGGCGTCTTTGATCACCTCAAATAAATAAATATTTTTTGTTACATGAAAAAGTGTGAAACATTTTTAAACGTTTTAGTTGTCCGAAAGGTTGAAAAAGTGAAAAAGCATCATTTTCAGTTGCTGTTTAGGTTACTATAGTTTTTGGGAACCAATATGAGTATTTGGATTTTAGCATCTTGTGCCCAGCCTTTCTAGGTATTAATGCTTACACAAATGCATTATTTACGTGCTGAAGCCTTAAAAGCCCGAAGCTTGTTTTTCTTCAGCTCTGTTCAGTACAGCAGTATGAGTGTATGGTTCAAGGAGGCTTGAGTGGTCAGTGCCTCGTGAACAACAGGCAAGTGTGAATTTCATGAATACTTGGCATGTTCTGCATACTGTGATCAGCAGTTTCAGATATCGCTGTGGTTTTCATAACTAATACAACCCTGGTAATATGAATGAATTGTTATTTAAGTAGGACAGAATAATGTGTGCTGCTGCCTCATTTATTGAGAATTAACCTTACTAATATAATCCTCAAATGAATGCGAATATTAGAATTACTCGCACTGCAGTTTCTCAGTTTTGTCATCTTTAATAATTGGCACCAACTGTCATTTCATACAAGTTGCTCATTATATTTGCACATTAGACCAGTGCGATATTAGAGGATATTTTATTATGTTAAAGGTTGCTGTCAAACACTGCAGAGCCTTTATGCCACGTTTGTTCTGCCAGATTTTGGTTTCCTTTTTTTGGTCTTTGTAACATTTCTGTTCATTAGGCAGCAGATCTGTTTACACTGCAATGTTTGTCTCCCAAATGTGTAGTCTATAACACTGTTTTTACATGAATACCCTACTAAGATGGGCAGTTTGATCAAGAAGTGCATTTAACTGTTTGCCACTCACACATATCCATGTGATATTGCAGTTGTCATGACTCATGAGTGAGTGTTTAGTCCTGAGAAACGTTTCTTTAGCTACCCTGCAATTTGGTTTGAATAGTTGTTTAGACATGTGCAACAAGGTTTGATAATGGAAGAAAAAAAAACTTAATTGGTTCACTGTGTAAT
>NW_015546111.1:1970235-1991453 GCF_001515605.1 Sinocyclocheilus anshuiensis | reverse complement strand
AAAGCATTATGTGCTGTTTGGACCACCGTGCTAATAACTGGTAAAATAAGAATTAGGTGTATGAGCTGTAACAAATCTCTTAGATATCTGTCTAATCGAATGCCTTTTTTCTGTCCTCTACAGTTTCTATTTGACTAGTATATATGATCACTCCATCTTTGAGGCCTTCAGTAAAGTTGTCCAGAAGCTCATCCCTCAGCTTCCCACGCTGGAGAACCTTCTCAACATCTTTATATCTGTATGTGTCTCTACCTCAAGACTCTAATGCTTCTAGATAGGCCATGCTGTTTAAATGATATTTGCACCTTAATAAAGTTCCATTTCCTCTTTGGTCACTCCATTATTGTCATTATGAAGAATATATAGTGTTGTTGATGTAGTGGAAATGGCTTATTCATTTTCCATCTCTGATTCAGTCATGCTCATGCATGTTTTATTATCCTCTCTATGCTGTTAGATCCCATATCAAACCCTGCAGGGCATTATGCAACGTGTGCGTGTATGTGTGTTTCTCTGCTAATAGAATTCAGGGATTGAGAAGGCCTTCCTGTTTGACGTCGTCAGTAAGATTTACATCGCCACCGACAGTTCACCAGTGGACATGCAGTCCTATGAGCTCTGCTGTGACATGATCGATGTGGTCATCGACGTCTCCTGTATTTACGGGTGAGCCTTTTATATTATTTCTGCTTGGAGTACATGCACAATACATACAAACACAATATATCTATATCCATCTATCCATCTCTCTATTGACTCAAATTTCACCCACATCCCTCTTTTGCTCATGAGAGCGCTTTAAAACTTTATATTCCCCAATTCTCTTAACTTGCAGAACCTACTAATTTCCTTTATTGTGGATGGTTTTAAATTAAGGAAATGTGACAGACCATATACCTTATTTTTATTTGTCACAATGGTGAAAAGCATTTTGAATTACTGTATACTGTAAATGACTCAAGTTGGATCCAATTTCAATCCAATGTTAATTCCATTTTAATAATACATATAACTTCTCAAATAACATAATGTAACATCCATACAAATATACATAAACAATGTAGTTTTTCCCTTAAGAAGAGGAGTTGACATGTTCCTAACATTATTTTTAGTGTGCTTGTTGTGTGTTTTGATCATATAGATTAAAGGAGGATGGCACTGGCAGTGCATATGATAAGGAGTCTATGGCCATCATCAAACTCAACAACACCACAGTGCTCTACCTGAAAGAGGTCACCAAGTTCCTCGCCCTGGTCTGCATCCTGAGAGAAGAGAGCTTTGAGCGCAAAGGTACACCACAGCAATAGTTATGTCGGTGTCTTTCATACTAGTGGTTTTCGGTTATTTTTAATTCTCCTATTTGTGCCACAGGATTAATAGACTACAATTTCCACTGTTTCCGGAAAGCCATTCATGAGGTGTTCGAGGTGGGCGTTTCCACCTCAAGGACAAGCACTCAGCCAGCTGGCACCCCTCTCATGAAGACTGTTGCCTTAAACGGAACCCCCAGGAGCACTGTGTAGAAAGATAGCGATAAAGACAATGATGAAAAGTGTGGAGACGAAGGAAAATGTAACAAAAGAGAGAGACTACAAGATGGGTCGCATTCTTTATGCCGACCATCATTACTGCTCCCAAACGCTTTACAAGCAAAAGAGTTTGAAAGTCATTAAAATAAACTTGCTGCAGTGGGTGGGACAGAAAAATATAACGTGGGCAAGCTTGCAAAGCTACAGATGGATGGAAGGGAAAAGGCACAAAAGAAGGTGGAACACTTTTTTTTGTGACTAAAAGGCATTAACAAACTGTTCCTCAAAAAAACAAGTAACAATGTGCAAGTCACTGAGGAAAAAAACAAAAGTACAGCAAGAAACCTCTCACCCTGTCAGGCCAAACCGCCTGACAACTTGGATGAATGCTGTATGATACTCTGCTGGTCACTTAACACAGTAGCCAAGTTTAAACGCATACCTGGTTTACTCCTCAACACGTGAATGTGGCAGACTTCTGTGAACATTTGTGGTGCACAAAATTTGAGCGTACACTTCTGAAGCCTTACATAGAGGAGGCCTGTCTGATGCAAGCCGTTGCCACACATGCATACTCGGTCACCTAAACAGCCCATGTATTGTGTATGAAAGGTTAGTAAAGGGATTGAAATGTGGTTTTGAATTTGTCTTGAGTGTGTGTGTGTGCACATGCATGTATGCAGTGGAGAGGGATATGCACCAGTTTGATGGCCCAGAGATGTTGTGAAGTCACACATGGGAGAGCGTTTGCGACTCCGAAGACTGAGAAAGAGCTGTACCGTTCCATTTGACCTCTGGAACACTGTGATTGCACTTACCTCGGAGGATGTCAGGGATCATAACTAACAAAATTCAAACTGCTATGCTGTACTGTTGCCGTCCAGTTACGTTACGGCATCCTTGGCGTGTAGCTCATGCAATCCGAGGACATTGTAGGATGAACTTGAATTACTTACATTCCGGTTCTGAGGTGCCAATGCAGTTTTGCTCAGATTTAAAACGTTGCTTTCACTCTTCCAATCACCAATCAGCATGTTGTTTGTGATTCGGAGAAAAATCTGCTATAAAATAAAGAAATTAAGGATAAGTGAAGTGACAGGACATTTGAATTGATTGTCTTGCAATCAGCTCCATCTTTTCTAATTTCATTTAATGATAACTAAAACAGAAACTGATCTTCAAGCTTGCTTGTGATTCTTGTTTCTCAGACTACATATAGGACACAAATTATGCTTGTCTTGCGTTTTGCCAAAGGTGTTATCATTCACAAGAAATAAAACATGTACACACCGGAAAGAATATTAATGTGCTGTCATTGATTTGGTCCCAGATTTAATTTAGAAATACTTAGGTCTTGTAATTATTATAGATTATTAACTGATTATGCTTAATTGAGACCTGTCACTTAATTGGGACCACACTTGCTGAAGGGAGAAAAAAAGTCATATGTGCACAAATCATCAAAGAACAGTTCGTTCAAAAATACAATAGGTTTCCTGTTGGTCCAGAAAAGCTAAGTATGGCATCAGCGATTATAGTTTTGATTCCTAGAAAATTCACAAGCTGGTAAAATGTATTCCTTGATTGAAATGTAGGTCGATCTAGTAAATGCATACATTAATTGTATTTAATCACTCATATGTCATTTTTTTTTTGAGAATATCGAGCTTCATAATGACGAAAAACACTACAGAAGTATCATAAAAGTAGTCCATATGACTCTTATTAAATATTCCGAGTCATAAAAATGTTGTGCGTCAAACAGACTGAAATTTAAGTCCTTAATATCCACAGAAAAGTCTTGACATTGGAGGGGTCATGAAGTGACGTTCGAATCACAAACCAATCGTTCTTTAGAGCCAAATCTTTTCCAGTTCACACAATCGGTTTGGATGATTCATTCACGTATCGGATCGGAATGATCCGGTTTTAGTTCAACCTACTGCCTCCAGAGCAGCCACAGACGTTGTGTGGAAGATTAACAATTAATAAATAAAATAACAGCTTAAATATCTGACATTTTGACAGAAAAAGCTATCGCAGAAATTGGGAATATAGCACGCTACTTCAGCACTACCACTACTACAATATTTTTCTGATATGTTTATATAGCCTGGTAGCCTACTATTTGTCAAGTCTGAAGCGACAAACTATAGGCTACCTTTAGTGCCATGCTCATGATTAAGACACTCCATCAATTAAAGAGATCGATTAATTTATGGTGTATCACAGGGGCGTAGCCATCATTTCAGAAGTGAGGGGGACAATCGTGTGACTGGAGTAATTATGCTAAATATTTAGCTTTGAAATAACAATAAATTACATTTGAAAATATATTCAAATAGAAAAGTTATTTTAAATAGCCTGGTACTTTTTCACAACATTACTGCTTTTGCTGTACTTTGGATCAAATAAATGCAGGCTTGGTGAGCAGAAGGGACTTCTTTAAAAACATTACACATCTTACTGTTCAAAAACTGTTGACTGGTGTATAGGCAACTTTAATTGTTCTCTAATTTCTAGCTTTTAATTGACTTAGAAATCAGATAACTGCTGGACAACAACCAATAATAATGATTTGTTTATATACTACAAAAACGTTATAATCACATACTAAGGCAGAATAGTTTCTATACTGTAATAAATGCTATGTCAGTTAGCACTGCATTGTTCATATACTTTATTTATTACCTGGAGATGACTTGACAAACACAAATAAACCATATATTGTCGCAATCATATGTTTAATGTCTTCATGTTTCCAAACGTTTCTGTTTTTCTGTGAAAAAAACTGTTTTGTCCATATTAGGAATTTCCTCATACGACTTTCTGCGCGAGAGCGCCCTCCGGCTATGAGTATGAATGAAATATACACTGCACCGAGTGTTTAGCGCCCTGCAATGTGCATCTCGCCTTATTCTGGGTCCGAATAAAACATCAGGTCATGCACAGACTATCCTGTCTCTTTGAATTTAAATCTATATTTATTCACACCGGCTCTTGAAAACCTCTATGCGAACACACTTGCCCGAAAAAGTGCGGGGGACGAATTTACGTGATATTAAAAGTGTGTGTGGGGGGGTTGATATTAAATCTACGCCCCTGGTGTATCATATCAGTTTTAAGTGAACTAAAGAACAGGTTAGCCTCGTTTCATTCTAAACGGATTTTTTTTTAACTTTCCCACTTTTTTTGACAATTGGGGGCGCCAGAGTACTTCAATTAAATTGTCCCAACTAAAACACATGGGCTGATTTGGGAATATCACACTATCACACTACTCTTATCACTACCACAACTTTATATGGCAGAAATAGCAATAGGCTGTGCTGGTGCTGAGGTACTCATTTATACCTCAAGGTAAACATCCTTTATATTTTGTTTCCTAAATTTTTGGTCCTTATGAAAAAGTACTAAAACGCCTCATTAAACAATATAGGCCAACAATGTCAATAGCAGTCTAATAATAATTTGGGTGATCTTTCTATTTTTCTGAGTGTTGAAGCTTAATTCAGTTTTATGAGAAGGCTAACACTATTGGCTATGGCACATTACTCGAGCACTCTTGTTAAATACGAGCTTGAATAACGCAGTCATTTCACAAGAAGCCATTAAAAGCAGATACGCCTCGCAGCTATTGTCACGACTCATTACGAGACCTCCACATCTACGCAATTTACTGGCAATAAAACACTGACAGCATTTCTGTCCACTTCATTAAGCTTCTAATTTCTTGTAAAAGTTTTGCATTAATCCTTTAAATGGCTACTGGCCTGGCGCACTTTAGAAATTTTGGTAAAAACAAGAAACTCCTCATGCAGCTCGTAGGTGAATAATTAAACAATTCTGGTTAATTAAGAGTCGGGGTTAGATGTAAGGAATTTTATGTGCATCAAAATAATGATTAAAAAAAGAAAAAGAAATGTATCCACCATATTTTTATAGGCTATATAGAAACAAGCATTAAGAGTAAGGCATGACTTGTTAATTTACAACAATAACCACAATTTCCTCCAAAGGACAATTAGGCCTAATTACTTTACAGTTTATGGTTTTATTAAAGCAATATCACACGTACAATTGTTCTGAAGTACTGAATATAAGCATAAAATGTATAATATAATTATGTTTAAGTTGTTATTTACTTATAATCTTAATGTCTGGATTGGCTCATTAAGTCAGACATTGTTACTTGTCTCACTGTATATCTAATTATTTTGAATTATATTATAATGTATTAACGTTATATAGCTATGTTGTATAAAGTTACTACAATTTTTATTATTAGATTACTGTAATACCATAATACATTAATATGGGTTGTCGTCAAACATAAGAGGCTTTTAGAATGGATCAGTTCTGTCCTTTTTAAAATTATTTTTTATTCCAATGTTGTATTGTACCAAGTTAACACAGTTGTTGCACTGCCAACTGCCAATTTTTGTATAGTTATTTTTTCATAGAAGGACAAAGTTGATTTGTTAATATCTTTGAAAGCACTGTAATATTCAGCAAATATAAATGTTAAATGTATAAGCAATAAATATTGTCAATAAAACGTGTCTGAAGCACATCACTTGATAATGCCGTTTTCTGTCCACTAGATGTCGCCAATGCTTATGAATTAGACCTGAATGACTGTGTTTCTCTCTCGCTTTGCCTAGTTATTGTTTGTCTTGTCTCTCTTACCCTTTCAGTGGCGACCAACATGCTAATGAAATGTTAACATCATGCACTTGTACAATGAGCGAGAAACCAGCATGATGTACAACTGTAATTTGGCTGAATAGCAGTGGCTGAAATTGCTTTACTTTATCAAAACTGACGTGGCTGCACACCCCCCTCCTCTCCTAGACGTTAATGACCAAACTTGGCTAATAATTGGGAACTCTTACCGCTCCACACCTCTTCCCAACTGCAGTGTTGACGTGATTGTGCTACAGTCCTCACACCAAAGTGTCTGGAACTTTTCTGATGGCTAGGTCTGATGTTATGCTAAGTTTAGAAAGTGCCACACTGGAGTGGAGACTGATAGACATTTGTCAGCTGCGCATTCCCTTTTATCTTGTGCCACTGTAGGTGTGCATTCTGAAGCAGATGAAACGAGGCTCGGTTCTTGCTAAACAAAGCGACGTGACTTGAGGAAACCGCTCCGGTTGCCATTTCACCAGGTGCTGGTTATTTTTTACATCAAGACAGTGCTGTCTAGCAGCTCCACGATCCGAGCGAGATGTCCTGTGAGGAGAGATCTGTCTTACAGGAGCTGCGCTCTGATTGTGAATTAGGGACCTGATCTGCTGGCCTGTCCTACTCTGGTATGGATCAGAGGGAAGCAGTAGTCATACCTCAGCACTGTCAGGGCCCTCTTTTATTAGAGTGCTGCTTTGCCAACAAAATCCAACACCAGACAGCCTCTAGTCATGACAGTAGGAATGGGGGGAGGGAAAAAAGGGGAAGTAAGGAGCGAGACAGGAGCGCCGGTCAGATCCTGTATTTTTTTGTGTTGGGCCATCAGAGCGTGTCGAGCCGGGGCAGTCAGCCAGCAGCCGGCTAATGGGCAGCACTGGGTCGACTGTGACTAAAGGAACAGCGACAGATGCCATTATCTCAGCCTTGTGCAGATACGCTGTCCCGGACAGCTCAGCCCAGTGCTGAAGTTGCATGTGAGCGCTTGTTTAAACTTAATGGAACACGATGGATCGGGTAATCGCTGGCTCTAGGATAGCCCGTTCCTCTTCTCACCTGTCCGAGGTTATGCACACACACATGAGACACATCGCTCAACTCGCCCGTTCCTCATTGCCTATTCACAGGCATCATGAAAAACATATTGCCGGCCTTCCGCCCTCATCAGGCTCGGGTTTAAAACATGTTCTTCTCGCATCGCCAGGAATGTTCCGGCGGTTGGGCGAAGCGTTCCAGGCTGCGAGAAGGAGTCATTAGGCAACATTTTTTGGAAGTATAACAAATGTGATCCGTGCTCGCTTTGGTGCAGCGATGTGGGGCAGCTATATGGCTGTTGACAGTGGATTGGCACCCATCAAGTCATTTGCTGGAGTCTTCAGTCAGACGTGAAGCTGCCGAGACTAACCAGAAAGGGGGAGAACTGGCATATGCATTTGAATGTGGTTCTTGCCTTTTTTCTCCCTCGACTTTCTCTTCCTCCATAGGCAGTGGCAGATGAAGTGACCATGCTGTTCTTTCCCAAGTCTGCCTGTCACTCCGACCAACTGTCTCTGTCTTCCTTCTTTCTCTTGTCGCTTTTGGTGTCTTGTAGGTTTATCCTGACACTGCTGGACTAATCAAAGACTCCTGGAATCTCTCGTCCTCCAGTCCTTCACCCAAGAGTCCCCTTTCTCTCTCCTGTCCTCCGTTCAGTGTCTCGCCTACTCAGTACTCCTGCACTATTGTGTTGGCAGCCCATACGACACTCTACTGATAATGGTGACATATCACGGACATACAAACCGACAAGATGATCGCTAAGATCTTGGATTCTTATACATATTTTACAGCTACAATGATAGGTGGTCCAACTCCTACACATTCTTACATTCTGTTGAGACCAGCGGGTCAAGATTTGGCTGGTTAGCATGGTTCCTTGGCTGCTGCTGGTTGATGTCATCAACATGCGCATTTCTTCATTGATGACCATTAAAAAGTATTTTTTTTGCTAACAACTTATATATCGCTAATATTTAATTATATTTTAGGTAAATGTGCTGCATCAATACTGTCAATAAATGTACAATACTAATGTCAATACTGACAGAGTATGTGCTGCATTTAATGAAGAACAAACTTATAGAAAAAAGAATGCTCTATGAAGTATACCCTACCATTCAAAGGTTTGGGGTCAGTAATTTATTTTTTATATTTATTAATATATAATAAATATAATTATAAATAAATTAATTATTTTATTCAGCAAGGATGCATTAAATTGGTTGAAAGTGACAGTAAAGACATTTATAATGTTAAAAAAAAAAAAATCAATTTTAAATAAATGCTGTTCTTTTGAGCTTTCTATTCATCAAAGAATCCTATATCAAAGTGTCTACAAAAATATTAAGCAGCACAACTGTTTTTTTTTCATTGATAATAATAAGAAATGTTTTTGAGCACCAAATCGGCATATTAGAATGATTTCTGAAGGATCATATGACACTGAAGACTATCCATTTTATGAATACTGCGTGTTTTTCTAACATGCTGTGTATCTTCACATACTGTATAGTACGGAAGTAGGCATATTTGTGAGTAGTGGGTATGGAATTTTTTTTTTTTTTTAGGATATTCTTCCCTCTCTGTTAACTTTCACATAACAGCTCAGGATAGTCAGTGAAGGTTTTGAGACTTTGTGTGTTTGTATCATTAGCCAGTCCAGTTTGTGATATTTACGGCTCAGGTGATTGGCCTAAGCAATTCTGTGCCCAAAACTGAGTGTCCTTGAGCAAAGATGGCAGCAAGAAGGTTGTGTATGTCCGAGGAGTCCTGTGGCGGCCTAGCAACTGATATTGAGATGAATAGAAATGCCAGCAGTTAGCTTTCTCCAGGTTTTATAGACCTTCTTGGTTCAGGTTTAAGGTGGAGAGTGATGGAGAATGCGGGCTGCATTTTATTGCATTGTGAGAGTTGAGGACACACACCACTTGTGGTAATAAATCCCACAGAAACCACATCTCAGACTGTAACACCTCTCAGACGGTCAGGAACAGCACGGTCACTGCCGAAGCACTCCGCTGATTCCTTGAGTGTCAAAATGTGGCCTACTCAAGCAGCTTCAAATGACACAGCACAATGTTTCTGCTCTCAGCCTGCCTTTAGTGCTCTGCTTTTCACTGGCCTTTGCTAATAACAGTACTGTAGTACACATTTATACTGTTAATCTGATTAAATCAAATCACTACTCACAATTAACGAGCATTGTGTGAGAATAGATGTATTATAATGTGCAATCAGCAAGTATACATAATATACTTTTAATGTGATGCAAGACCTGCAGATTATCGCCATTTTGCGATCAGATTTTTTTTATGTGTAATTGGAGTTAAGAATTCCACAGAGCTGTGGAATAAATTTAGTAAAAAGTATTATAGGAATATTCCGGGTTCAATACAAGCTAAGCTTAGTTGACAACATGTGTGGTATAATGTTTATGGCAACAAAAAATAATTGTCTTATCCCTTGTTTTCTTTTTAAAAAAGCAAAAATCGAGGTTACTGTGAGGCACATAAAAATCAAGTTCAATCAAGAAAAAAAAAAAAATTATTTATTTTTTTGGAGAATTTTACAGCAACACTTTCATTTGTTCTGTTAAAATTATATATTAAAATATTATATTATATTATATTACAATTGTATCATTTGAGCTGTTAAATCATCATTTTACAGTCATTTCAGTGTTAGTTGGTATTACTTTTTCATGGGGAAGAAGTTGAATATAACTTTACACAGAAAAAGAAAAGTTACATTTTAGTTTATTTTATTTTATTTTTTCTTTTCTTTTCTTTTCTTTTCTTTTTTTTTTCTTTTCTTTTAAGAAGTTGAAAGTTGAACTCAAAAGTAGATGAGAAGTAGAAAAGGTTTGAAGAGGGCTGGAATCAAACCCACATTCCCAACATGACCGCCACAGCTCAACATGTCAGGACAATGTGCAGTAACTGCTAAATCACAGAAACATTGGTGTTACTGTACCTCATGTGCTACTCTTGCTCCAGCGAGCCCATCAGCAGAATTTTATGTATCAGCCCAAAGGTTATAATTGAGCAGCCAGCAAGTGCATGTCAGATCTCTGGCAAACATACCATTTTCATTGATGCTCTTTTTGCTGGATTTAAAAGCGATGACTCCCTCGTTTTTTTTTTTTTTGTGCAAGATGGTGTTTGCTGCAAATGTCAGGCTTAAGACCTTCGCCAGATGACGGATAGAGAGTGTGAACGACTGTGGAGCAAGAGAAGTGACAGTTGGAGACCTGCTGCTGTGGGCACAGTGTGCGTTTGAGAGTGCTTACATAGCAGTGAAGCTGCAAACTAAGCAAGAGCAAAAGATGGAGGGAATTACAGCAAAGACTGCCTGCACAAATGAAATATACATCATGGAGAACAAGTGATGCAAACAAGATATGCCGTGAGGATAAAAGTATGTATATAAGGAGCGTGTGTTGGAGAAGATAGTATGAGTCTAAAGCAGATATTGGCACAAACTGTGAATGCACTTCCTGCTAGACATGCTTTTTGAGAACTTTTTGAGCTGTTTTCTGCTGTTTCGATCGCACACACTCTTTCTCTTTAAGTCAAGAGTCATGCCGCCCATTCGTTATTTGAGCTTTGGATCTATACCAGTAGATTCCCTTGCAGCAGTTCTCATTTAAATCTTAACCATTGTCCAAGAAACATGAACTGAAAAATATAAAACACAAAAGAGCCATTATTCTCTTTGGGTGAAGGTGATGTCTCAAGGATGCCGAATAAACTTGCTGTTTGATTGTTTTTTTCCCCTTTTATTTCTATGATTAAAAAACTTCTTGGATTAACCTTTGATGTCAAGCAAAGTTGTGACCTTGTCTTTCAAAGTTTCCTTGTTTTGGAGCCTTTCCGATGTTTTCTCTTGTCAAGGGCAATCACAGCATTGTGCCAACACCTGTGGTGATGTGGCGGTTTTACTGTGTGAAAACATTTTGTACTAAGAGCAAATCAAACAGGACAAGCACCCCTGGCTATTAGCTTTTAATCCTATGGCCTCATTTCTCACTCACTCTCTCTCTCTTTTGTCTTTGTATCTCACTTATTCCTTGGTGTCAGGCTGTACTATTTCTGAAATAAATTGATATTCAAAGTTTTTCTTCAGCTATGTGATATTCAGTGGGTTTTGTGGTTTGTGTCAAAAAGTTAGAAAGTACATGATTCCCCTCAGGTAAAGAACATAACTGAGAATGGGAAATCCATCAATGGGAAAAACGCTTTTTTGTTTTGGTTTTATTCTGAAGTGCCATGACTATTTGTAATGTGTTATAAGTAACAAGGTGTTATTTAAAAATGTACACTATCATACCTCAGTTATGTTTTAAATGTATTTTTTATGTGCAATACTGTTCAAAACTTTGCATGAAAAAAATATTCAAGCATGTTATACTTTTATTTTCAGTGACAGTGGTTCGTGGGCTGAATTAAACGGTCTGTGTAAACACCATTTTTTGGTATGCAGACATGACTTCTGTGCTGATTTTGCAGTATGAAGACAATTCTATACTATAATAATTCTATTCTATAATATAACAATATTATATTAATTCTATTCAACTCATTTATAGTCATATATTTGCCTTCAGAGAAATAACATACTCCGTTTCATGCCCTTTTTATGCAGAAGTAGTTTGTTTAATGTGTTGCTTTCCATAAAAAGTAATGTTACATAATTAGATAATTACGTTTACTTTTTAAAATAATGAATTA
Organism: Sinocyclocheilus anshuiensis; assembly: GCF_001515605.1. NCBI lineage: Eukaryota > Metazoa > Chordata > Actinopteri > Cypriniformes > Cyprinidae > Sinocyclocheilus > Sinocyclocheilus anshuiensis. The sequence goes on along the minus strand of NW_015546111.1, from coordinate 1,979,470 downwards.
ATAATTAATTAATTAATTACTTTTTTGGAGCAACTTTTAAATACTTTTAAAAGTATTGCTCACTAACACTACTTTTTTGTGGGAATAGGAGGATGGTTTTTCGGGGTGTAGAGTTGAATTGTGGAGTGTGGTTTCTTTACCGTGTTCAGGAGGAAGAAGTTCATGTGTTAGTATTGGTAAGTGAAATCCACTATTTTTTCCTCTGATGTTTTTTTTTATTTTTTATCTCTGATTATCTGTTGCTCAATCAAATGTCTGAAAACAACTTTTTGATTTTGTTTGGAACACGAGTGGTCTTTAAATCTTTGGTAGATGGTCACAAGACATCCATGAGAACATTTCACTCTCTTCCTCTCAGAAATGTGTCTTAAATGCCTATGATTTTCCCCCCCACAGGTAAGCTGTAATTGGTGTGCAATTTGCTTTTTGGTTCCTCCCGCAATTACATCCATTACTCTTCAAGTCACAATGTCAGAAAAAGGGGAACACAAAATGAAATTCATTATATGCTTATTGCTGGATATGATGGGCTTTTAAGTCAGCCTGGTACATTGTGTACACTTAAAAACGGTGTGCTGCCACCTTGCAGGTGTTATTTCTTTAGTGTATTACAACAGACATGGTTCACTGTTTCTGCTCTCAACTCAGCCAGACAGAATATTTCTTTGACATGCTTCTTTGACATGAAAGAAAACTTATTTAAGCCGTGTTTAATGTAGACTCATTCTTATATGTCAGACAGTTAAATGCTGTTTCCCATTCTTTGTGCAACTGACAGCTGTTTTTGAAGAATATGTTGCTTGTTATGCAGTAATGTCTAATTCAGTGGTTCCCAACCCTGGTCCTGGAGGCACCCCAACACTGCACATTTTGCATGTCTCCTTTCTCTGACACACCAATTTCAGGTCTTGGAGTCTCTACTAATGAGCTGATGATCTGAATCACGTGTGTTTGATTAAGGAGACATGCAAAACATGCAGTGTTGGGGTGCCTCCAGGATCAGGGTTGGGAACCACTGGTCTAATTTGTCCACTGACGGTCTGCATCTTGGTGGATTTCGGAGACCATGAGTGGTTGATGTCAGAAAAGATCCTGTTTTCATAACTCATAGCCTCAAAAAATGAACTGAGGATGTGTTGAAGGGTTCTGATAATCTGTGTTTTAAACCTTTTCACTGCAGGGCTAAGAACGGAAGGAGAGAGAAAGAGAGATATATGGATAAAAAAAGATGCAGAGCAGTGTCAAGGGACAGAGACACACAGGGAATGAGGAAGAAGAGGAGCTGAGTGTAGAGACAGCAGCGATAAGGAAGGTATGTAAGAAAACATCTCAATGAATGTGGGCTCCCATGATGGCCAAAAGAATAATAATAATAAAAAGTTTAATTCAAACTGAAAATCTGAAGTGATCTGAAACGAATTTTCTGCCTGAATTTCATAAAAGTGTGTAGTATTTGAATGATGATTTATATCAGGAGTTCAGTTCTTTTCTTCTTAATTGAGAAAGATTCAATTACAACTTAAAAAGCAGGTCATATGGTATTTTAAAGTGTCCTAATATTGTGTTGAGTCCCCTACAACAGGTTTAAAGGGGTCATATGATGCGATTTCAATTTTTCCTTTCTCTTTGGAGTGTTACAAGCTCTTGGTGCATAAAGAAGATCTGTAAAGTTGCAAAGACTAAAGTCTCAAATCCAAAGAGATATTCTTTATAAAAGTTCAGAGTCAGCCACACCTACCTAAAACGGCTCGTTCTAACACGCCCCCACATATCTACCTCACTATGTGGGAAGATTTGCATAACGCCGCCCAAATGTTCACGCAAAGAAAGAAGGCGTAACTTTTATTCTCACTGTAGTATTTTTGACGCTGCAGCCATGTCCTGAAGACGCTGTGTGCTTCGTTGTGAAAGCGAAACTACTTTGTTTGGTCTTCCAAAAGAGGACGATATCATGAAACAATACAGTTTGTAAACCAAAATATGACTACTGTAATGTTTGAAGAACGACAGACAAAAGACACTCTGTCTTAACTTTTAGAACACAGAACAGCTGTATCACAGGCGCACCAGCCTAACTAACTCGCTCGTCTCTCCCGCATTAACCCTATAACTGCCGGTGCAGCAAAATAAACAGCAATTTCACAATGATTATAAGGTATGTGTGCTACACTACATTATTTATTAATAAACGAAGTAATTAGAACAACGTCAGTCTACATTAATCGACACACTCTGTTCGTATTTCGCGGGCAGGCGGGGATTATGCAAATGTGTTACCCAGTGACGTAACAGGCAAAAGATTCGAAAATATGACGACTCGTTAAGGCGATTCAGAATCGACTCTCTCCTTTGAGAGACAATACCTTTATTTATCAAGCACTTTTTTGATTAACAACTTTGCAGATTGTTTTCATTTAAGGATAGCTACGTTATAAACTGCAAGATATATTTTTCAAAAACGTATATGACCTGCTCTTTAAGAAGAGAAAATATTCTGTCTCCTGTCGTGTTTAAAAAAATATATATTATATTATATTATTTTTATTATATTATATTATTAATAAAATCAAGTCAAAAATCAATGTTAGAAATATGTGCAAAATTAAATATTGTATTATAATTTCATTAATATATTATAATTTAATTAATATGTTATAAATAAAATTGTTTATAAATAATAATGAAATTACAGCTCAAATAAAAATTATTTTAGAGAGTAGGTATAGGATGAAGGTCAAAGGGTGCAAAGGGTTTAGTAGGTGGTGGAAGGTAAAATACAATTAAAACCAAGCATGGAGTCAAGGGGAGTGACCTAGGTGAGAGTACTGTGTGTGTGTGACACATAATGAAAGGTTGAACCCTCCGTCGCAGAGATGGCATACCAAATCAACTCACCCTGGGAGAGAAGCCACAGCAAAAGAGGGAGAAAAAGAGAAAAGGAGGGAGGGGGAGCCAGAGAGTGTGGTTGCCACGGGGCTGAGTGACAGAAATTAATAATTAGTGACAATGATTGACAGCGCACTCTCCATCTGAGGCCCGCCGCCGCCTCCGAGCGCTTGCCTCCACCGGCGACCGCGGGCACAATGAGCTCCAGCGGGATTCTGAGAGACGCTGATGATTGACAACTGCCTCCTGGAGAGATGGGGACAGCTAGTGTGTAGGGGTGACGTGGAGAGGGGAGCGAGGAGGAGGTGGAGGAGGGTAGGTTTGGGAGGCTCGCGCTGGTGTGTTGGGAAGAGAGGAGGCGGTTTGGTCAGGATGGAAAAAGAGAAAGCTTACCTTACAGTGCCAGCCTGACTCGACCCACCTCCTCCCGGTCCACAACACAACGCAGCCGTTATGCAAAACACTCGCACTTTCTCCGGGGAGGGGGCTGAGAGCGAGAGAAGGAAGAAGCGAAGACAACAGTAAAAAAGAAGAGTTTGTGTGAAAGGGAAGGGTCAGTGGAAATTAGCCAGCTGTCTGATGCTGCTTCCTCTCGTTTGACTCATTTGTCTCTCAGAGCTCTCCTCATTCGGTCTCATTATTGGCTATTATTGTGCAATTATTTAGCCTTCATCTTATCGCTAATCTTAGTAATTGTACAAAGCGAGAGATACTTAAACAAGCTTTCATTACAGACATTAATAATGTTTCATATTCATGTGAATATGATGTCGTTAAGATGTTCTTTCCTTTCTTTTTTTGTTTCTTCCTTCCTTCCATATATATTTTCACATATAGTTGTGTGCTCAAAATCACAGCTGTGTTGGAAGGTCAGGCTGTTTTATTGCATTAGTTTTTTTTTTTTTTTTTTTAAATTAAAATCATCACTTTACATGGAGCAAATGACATCAAATTATATTGATACAGATAATTCTTCAGTTAAAATTACATTCGGATTTGTACAAAGTATTTTGCATTCGTATTGCCAAAGCAGTCGCATACAAATAAAACAAACATAGCAAAAAACTGGGTTACTACCCAGAAGGTTGGGTTAAACATTTAACCCAACCGCTGGGTCAAAACAACCCAATTGCTGGGTTTGTCCCTGTTTTACCCAGCACTGGGTTGTATTTAACCCAGCATTTTTTAGAGTGTATTATTATTTTTTGTATAGATTTTTTTGTTTTGTTTTGTATCTAAGTTTTATTTGTTCAAATTGACAGTTTTGCCCAAATATAAAATGTTCTGCCACACAGTAAAGCTGAAATAAGGATGTATGTCTTTAGGATCAAATTTGAGAACTGGAACTACTGTGTAACTCATAAAAAATGCTTAGTAAAAAAGGGAAAAAAAGTATTATTTTCTCTTTTCAACACATTTAAAATTTATCAGGTCATTATTTAGAAATAAAATAATGGTCTGCAATTGTAAAGAATTGAATGTCATTTTTGTTCTGTTCTGACATCACCATGCAGCAGTTCATATACGCACATAAATTCATATAAAAGAAAACCAGCCAGACGAACTCTGACCTGTTGCACCTTCGCGGGGGCATACAGGTATCCGTGGCCTCTCTAGAGGGTGTTCCGCAGAGGTCCGATGTGTAGAGAGAATAGCCCAGTGGAATTTATCCAGTGCCACGCATGCTTTAGCCTGCTTTGACATGGGCTGCTCTAATACATTCCAGCACAACTCCAGCCTGGAAAGAGATCTCTAAAGCTTACACACACACACACACACACACACACACACACATTGATTTTTCCAAAACGGGCAATTTTTCCCCCTCTGCCTTTGTTGTGTATCTTTCTATTTTCCTCTCTCTCTCTTCCACAGCAGGTTACGCATCTGTTGTTTTCTGCTGTCAGATGTAGAGAACACCTGTCCATTGTGCGATTATCTCCATTTTTCCTTTTCACTTTTTTTTAGAAGAAACACAATGGAGAAAAATTGTCTGAACTGTTTATACTTAAACAGTTACTATTGTAACACTTTACCAGGTCGTATTTCTTAGACATGAAAATTAATTTTATATGAATAGAGACTAGGAATTCTCTGCTCTGTTCCAAAACCTAGTGAGCTGCCTCGCTGTCTACTGCTCGCATAGGCAGCTTCCTTCTAAGACAGTATCCAAACTATCATACAATCTCAAAAGTGAATGATTTGGAATGCTTGCTGTGTTCTGAAATTGACTAAAGTGGTTCAGGGTCTGTCTATCTGTCTGTCTATCTATCTATCTATCTATCTATCTATCTGTCTTTCTGTCTGTCTGTCTGTCTGTCTGTCTGTCCTCTTCATATCATTTCTTGTCATTAGTGTTTTCAAACAGGAAATGTTTGCATGTAGTTGTATGTATTTTGCTGTCAACAAAAGCAGTTTCTGCTTCCGCTTCTTCTACTTTTCTACAACTGAGTCATGCAACTTTCAAGAAAATCTGCTCTTATTTGCATTTTCTCTTTCTCTATCTTTCCGTCCCTCTCTCCCCTGGACATCATCACCCCTCACCTCTAGAGAAACACACACACACTTACATATAGAGTCCGGTGCACATGTGAGCTGACAGCTGGCTTCCGCAGGGCCCAGCAGGTGCGGTGACAAGGCCCCAGAGGCCCCTGACTCACAGAGCCTGTGTGTGTGTGTGTGTGTGTGTGTTTGCGTGACTGATAGATAAAAGTCTCAACATATTAGTTGTGATTTTTATCTACAATGCTTTTGTCCTTTAAACAAACTTTTTCCTTGAAGTTTTTTCCCCTAATTTGCAGTTTATCTCTCTGACACGTGTGCTACACCGGGGAGAAATTTTTTCCTTACACCCGAGGAAAAAAGTTTACTCCATTGTTCTCTTTATTGTTCCAACTCTCTTGTGTATTTTTTATGCACTACTAAATGTAGAATTAAACCATTTTCCCAACACATGGGAGTTGACACATTATAAATAGTTTAATTCGTATATATGGAAAGTAGATGCTTAATTATCTTGATCTTTGCTTTGACGCTCTGTTTCTCTCTCTCTCTCTCGCTCCACAACATGGCCGATATTGGTCAGTGTGGGATGTCTGCACAGTATGAAGTTGAAAGGCACCACGCACACACACACCTGGCTCACCGGCTGCCTCTTTGGTCTGCGTCACCTTTTGTCAGGCTCATGTTAATTAAGCCCCGTCAACGACAAACACACGAGCACACATGCACTCTCACCGGGGTGCCTTTTAATGAGCCTGCCATTTGATAGTTATAGACACCAAACCAATGTGCTTGTTTTATGTCTCGATGTGTCTGTGTGTGTGCTTTCTGAAGAAGAGGAAGGTGAAAAAGAGGAGGAGGTTTTAGGGAAGATCAGCTGATGAGAGATTGTTTATGGTAAATAGGGAGTGTCATCTTTCTTTCGCTCTTTCTATGTCTCTCTTTCTCTCTCTCACTTCTCCTTGTTTTGCGTCCAAGTGAGCTGTGACTCTCCCTTTTCAGCGAGATGAAAGACGCCCGGCACGGGGCTTCCAACAAAAGTGCCGGCAATCACAAACAAACCTTCAAATGAAGAACATCAAAGGCACTGCCCCAATTGTTAGCCTCTCGTGTCCGGGGAAAATTGGCTCATTAAGGCCAAAAAATTACATTGTTTACATTAACCGAGGCCCCTGATTAGATGCAACCATGTTTGTTATGTTGTGTTGTCCGCCTTCACTGTTGCCGCTACCAACAGGCCACTTCAGCCCTCCGCCGCACAGTCGTTCCTTTGAAGGCTTTCTCTTTGCTGATAAAGAGAGAAAGAATGGGACAACAAAAAAAGAAAGCAAGAGAGAAAAGGATAAACACGATCACAATTGCAAACGCATACAGAAGGACATGATAGGTCCATTCTCTGTTTCTCTATTCCAGCATCAGTTTTCTCTCTTTAGGACTAATTAGGTTGCCTGTGGAAAGAGAGGCGATTCAAGAGGACAGTTGGGGCTGTGATGGATCTGTTTGTGTGGTAATTGCACTGATAAAGAGTGGGGTGTTTTTGAAGGGAGCAAAAGAAAAGGAAAAGACCACAGATGCGAGTCGGGGGGGGACTGTGTCAATGGCCCAGGCTCATCTTGTAAATGAAAATAACCTCTTTTGCAACCCGACACGTTCGCAAGCTGAAACAATGTCTAATAAATGTAGAGTGGGGGGTTGATGAGTTTACACTGTCATGAGTTGGAGAGACGTGGCGTCGGAATCTTTTTATTAGTTACATGTCTAGATGAAAAGGTTGAAATAGTCAAAAAAAAAACTGAAACAGCTTAAAGGGATAGTTAACTCATTCATGTATGCTTTTCCACATATTCAAACTGGTATGCAGAAAGTGGCCAGTGGCATTTGGCATCACTGATGTCCAATGTTGTGTGATGCTTCTTCATGTGCCACAATTTGAATGTATGCAAACACTAATGAGGTCGAAGAGCAGATTTCTCTCTTTAAAAGTATTGGAAAGTGTCTTGTTCTACACCTCATATAGTACAATTAAGTGTCTTCTTATGCAATAAAAGTTTGAAAAATTATTCTCAATATTTCAAGTACACTTTACAATAAGGGTTAGGTTTTTTTTGTGCCTTTTTTAAACAAATGTTATAACATTAATGCATTAAGTATCATGAACTGACAATTACCAATTTTTTTACAGCAATTATTAATCTAGATTAATGATAATTTATTGATATACTGTTGTTCATTGTTTGTTAAATACACATTAATTCACAAATTATATAATACATGAATTATATAATAAATTATACTGAAATATAATTATATGTAATATATATATATAATACATATAAATATAATGTACATATAAAATATATGAAATGTTAAACATGTTTTAGTACAAATGAACCTTAATCAACATTAATAAATGCAGTAAAAGTATTGTTCACTGTTATTTAATTAACAAATTTTAATATATAGATGTCATGTTATTTTACTAATTTTTACTTTTATTAATTGATGTCTGAATTATACAATGCATTATATTTAAATTACATTTCAACTTTATATGTGTGTGTGCTCGAATATGTATATAATTCTTTTGATTTAAGAATGTATATATTCTTTTAATTTCTTTTAATATATTCTTTTTATTTTCTTGTTTATATGTACAAATTATTTCATGTTAGTTTTTACATTAATGTTAACATATAAATAGGGTGGCCATATGTGCCGTTCATACGGGACACGTCCTGGCCAGGATTTTTATATTGCCTAAAACATCCAAAGTAGTTTGACCAATAACATGCAGGTATTGTACATAATCGACCAATCGTGGCGCGTGAGAAGGTGAGATCTACAGAGAACTATCAAAGCGATGCAAATACGCGCACGTGTTTGTTCGTTCGTTCGACTTGAAGCATCGCTGCGCACCGATCATCGAATGACACCAAAGTACCGCGAGAGTGATTCGAAAGCATAAGGAGCTGTCTGCTCTGCTCTCTATAGCTCTCGTGAATGTCATACAACGATCGATCTGCACAGTGCAGACAGCCAAAACCTGGATATTTTAGGCAATATAGAAATCCTGGCAAGGACGTGTCCCGTAAAAATGGCCCGTATGGTCACCTTACATATAAAACCTTATTAAAGTGTTATCCAAGTATCACTTATAACAATATTTTCTAATATTTTCAATATATGCAATATTTTCTATATGGTATGATAATGTGAAGCATTTCTGAAGTTTCCTTTCATGTCTGTGAGCAGGAGCTGGACAGAACTGTATCTTTGCATGAGAAAGAGAAAGAACTGTACTGCTACCCACACTGTGACCTACCTCCTAACCCTTCCCTCCCTCACTCCCTCTCCAGCCTCCCTCACCTGTGCCCTCTCAGGGAGAGTGACCTAACCTGAAAATAATTACAACTACTGAATTGTCACTGCACCCTCCACCACATCTCCAGCCTTATTGCCCAAAACACGCACCCCACAGGTCAGGTCACCACATTAGATCAGCCATACACACACACACTCACACACCACCCCTACTCCATGAAAGTTCTTGACTACCATTAACATATTTTCACTTTTTCTTGTTTTTCAGTCCATTCTCTTTCTCTCTCCCTCTCTATTCCTGCCTCCCCTCAGCGGGGCCCCCAAAACCGTCGTAATTGCCTTTTAAAATAGTTTAGCATCTCCCTCAGAGAGCAGAAAAATTTCCCCAGTATGGCACTGGAGGAAGAGTGAATTGTTTTGTGGCGCTAACGTGGAAACAGAGACAAGAGGAATTGAAATGATCTTGACTTCTGACCAGCCTCGTCTCCTGGGTGGGGGGGGCACAGGATGGAAGAGTGCACCATGC
>NW_015546111.1:1962489-1970205 GCF_001515605.1 Sinocyclocheilus anshuiensis | reverse complement strand
GGGGGATGGAAGAGCGCACTATGACTTCTCTTCATCATTCAAAGACTTGTATTGAAAATATAAATTGGTTGTGACAGGCTGAGAAAGATGCATTGGCATTTGTTATGCCAGCAATTCCAATTCATGAAAGACTTTTCAATAGAATATATTTTGGATGCAATTTTGTTTCAGACTTGAATGATTTTGCTTGGTTTTTGAGGTTCTTTTTTATTTGTGTTTATGTTTTTACTGGTGTCCAACAATAGATTTGAAATCAGCCTAACTTTATGCAGACAAAATGACCACCTTTGAGGGAAATTTAGGTGGCATCTGAATTTTTCCTCTAGTAGAAATACTTGTAAAAGAAAACAAATCCCCATGATGCTACATTTTTTAAAAACACTGGTATCTTGCAGTCAGTCTTAAGTTTATTTTACAGGCATTTATGTTTAGAGACCGTTTCATGAATAAATTCAAAGTTTTGTTGATATATACGTATAACATTTTAAACACATATAAAAGAGAAAAAGATTGTGAACCAAGGAATTTCAATTTATTTTTTCAATTTATTTTTATTATTATTATTATTATTAGTAGTAGTAAAATGAAAACATACAGGATCAGATCTGACCTTTTGAAACAAATCATTTGCAAACATCGGAACAGATTTGGTGCAATTTAACATTACATCATTTGCTCACCAATGGATCCTCTGCAGTGAATGGTTGCCGTCAGAATAAGAGCCCAAACAACTGATAAAAAAATCACAATAATCCACAACACAACTCCAGTCCATAAATTAATGACGTGAAGTGAAAACTGTGTGTAATAAACAAATCCATATTTAATATGTTTTAACTTCAAACCATTACTTGACACGAAAATATGAGTCTCCATAATATTGCTTTCTCCACAAAGGTCTTCTCTGAATGAAAGAAATATGCACAAATCAAGCACCATTTGGAAGTGAAAACAGTCCAACCAGTTCTAAATAAATATGTTGGAGGATTTTGTTGTTAAGAGGACAACAGGGATGGACTGTTTCACTGGAGGAAGCGTTATTATGGATTCCTTAATCAGCCAGCTTGAACTCTCATTCTGACGGCACCCATTCACTTCAGAGGATCCAATATGAGTGATGTAATACTAATTTTCTCGAAATCTGTTCTGATGAGGAAACAAACTCATCTACATCTTGATTGGCCTAAGGGTTAGTACATTTTCAGCAAATTTTCATTTTTAAGTGAACTATTCCTACTTCAACGTATAGTTCACCTAAAAATGAAAATCCATAACTTACACACCTTCATGCCATTCAAAGCCTGTATGACTTAATTCTGACTTAAACACAAAAATACATTTTAAGATTTTTTTTTCACATGCAGTCAAAGTCATTGAGGTCCAGTGTTGTTTTTGACCCCACTGACTTCCATGAATACAGTCTTTCTTCAATATAAAATAAAATAAAAAATTGTGTGTGACACAGAAGATCATACAGGTTTGCAACAACATAAGGGTGAGTTAATGATGATCGGATTTTCATTTTCAGGTGGACAATCCATTTAAATAACGTCTTCTTTCAACTATATTTACATAATTATCACTTTAATCATTGTTAAGTTTGATTAGCACCATAGAAAAACAGACGGACGCTTATCAGATGATGGTCATATTGCGTTACCAGACTTTTCCCATTGATTAGCCCACACGATCCCCCTTGGGTTTGCTAAATGGTGTCTGTGTGCCATTATGGGGGTTACCAATTATTTTCCCCCTGAAATTAAGGGCAGTGACCCTAATATGAGGCCACTTAGTGCCTGTAATAAGATGATAATTGAGTTTGATGATAGACCCCCATCCCCTCCCTCACAACTTCTGAGCCCTATTCATGCTAACTGTCACTTCTTAGTAATGGATTACAGTCACATTACTTACATTTATCATTTCCTGCATGATAGACTGTGTGTAGAAGATGATAGGAATGGGAAAAAGATGATAAAACCCCAGATCATCTTATTTCTCTCCGTTTCATTGTTCTATTTCCTCTTTAGTGCCGTTCCCAGGCTGCACTCTTATGTGCTGTAATTGTTATATGCACATTTCCCTGAAGACTTCAAATTAAAAGAAAGTTCTCTATCCAACCATTCATCCATTCCTTCTTGTTCTTTCCCAGCCCTCTCACACAGAAAACCTGGCCTGGGGACAGCAAGCTTATTTGAACAGAGCTTTACATGTCCCTATCCAGCTTTGTGTTACTAATAAGGAGATGCTCATACACTTTCACTGGATTGACTTTCATGCAAGGGTGCCTCTCACTGGATCAGACCGTTCTCTTCAGTGAATGGTTCAAGACAGGCCTTGTCATTTCATGATAACAAATATGACTTCTACATTTACATTTATACATTTGGCTGGTGTTTTAGCCAAAGCGATTTACACTGCATTCAAGGTGTAACTCCTTTTACGAGTTTATTTAAATATGTTTCTCTCCATTTATAGTGAGTGTGATTATGACCTAAAAAGGGTTTCAAGTGACATAAGGGTAAGTAAATTACAGAATTTTGATTTCTGTGCCAAACATTCCTTTAAGCATCCCAGAGTCAATCCTACAGGATGCTAATTAGAATTCTGTCACAATTTGAAACCAATCCTAAAGGAAAATAATGGGGTCCTCTAAGAATCTGGTAAGAATTACCATTCAAAAGTTTGGGGTCAGCAGAATTATTTATTGTCTTTGAAAGACGTCCCTTATGCTCGCCAAGCCTTAATTAACTAAAAACAGTAATATTGTGAAACATTATTGCAATAAAAAACACCTTTCTATTTTAATGTATTTTAATTTAATAGTAACTTAATTTAATGTAATTTATTCCTGTGATAGCTTAATTTTCAGTAGCCATTGCTCTAGTGACACATGATCCTTCAGAAATAATTTTAATATGTTTTCATGCACAATAATTTTTTTTTTAGTATTATCAGTGTTGTTATAAACAGTTTCCACACAAAAAATTAATCAGCACAACTGTAATACATTTGTGATTAATATAAAGTTCAAAAGAACAACATCAATGTCTTTGTTTTCACTTTTGATCAATTTAATGCATCCTTGCAATCAATGCAATCATATCAATTTAATGCAATCAGTCAATCAACCCTATTGACCCCAAACTTTAGAAAGGTAGTGTAAGTGTAAAAAAGAAAAAACCTTCTGGTTATACTTATGATTTTTTTCTGCATTTGAGTTTTTCCAGTATGATCTTTCATTAGCAGGACTCATGATTCAAAATGCAAAGAACAGTTTGGGTATGTGATATGAATGGTTCTGTGACTTAAGGCAAAGGCTAATCTGAATTACATACACTCTTGTTGGCCTGTTCTTTGAATTGTGGTTCAATAATTATGGGTGGAATTGGCCTTAAAACGGTTTATACTAACGTTAAATATTGATCACTGTGACTCAGTGAGTGAACAGAAAATTCTGTGAACCAAATCCCTGAACTTTTAACCTTTAGTAATGTTACTTAAGAGGCAGTTATTATGCCAGATAATGCCATTCTGGCCTGCATTCACTTATCAGGACATATTGACTAACAAAACCAGAATCAACAATGATACAGTTTCTTATATGAAACTAAATATCAACTATATGTTGCTTCAAATGTATTTGTATATTAATACAACATGAAGAAGAAGCCAAAATGAATGTAAAACCATGTTTATGTAAATTTGTATATTTCATGTAAATGTCAGTCTGGTTGTGGTGCCCTGGACTGGCCACTTGAGGGCGCTCTCCTGTTTCTATGTTTTATGTGTTAAACTCCATTTCCCATAGTCCCTTGCTTGTTAATTCTGTTCTGATCAGTAGCACCTGTTTATCATTTACTCATTATCCCATCTATATATACCATGCTCACTCTGTCTGTCATTGCTGCTAGATTGTATTGTCTTCTGAGTTCATAGTTGTCTCATGTTCATCGTGTTTTCTGTTCCCTGTGTTTTGGATTACCTTTTGCCACGTTTTTGTTCTGTTCTGTTCATTGTTACTTTCATTAAATTGCAAATGGATCTTACCTTGTCTCTCCTGGCTTTCCGTGACAGAATCTAGCAGCCACTACAAGATCCAGCAGTTTGTTTTTCTTTTTACCTTTTTTTGTGAACCATGGACCTTTGGATCGTCCCTCCTGCCACAGGGAAGGAGTGAATGATCCGACACCGGACTCTGATGGCTTGGAGGCAGGAAGGAATGGAGGTTGGTTCACTTTAACTCAGTAGTTGATTCACCCAAATAAAGGTTGAATATGAACACTTATGTTACCTTTGTCAATTTTTTTCTTTTTAGATCAATCAGTATTCAAATATCAAAAACCCAATGTATGCATCACAGCTGTCACCACAACAGAAAATTAACACTTCTCAATGAAATAATGTCCTTCGATTTCAAAACCCTCAATTGCTCTGTCTTTCAAGAAAAAAATGTTTTTTTTTTATATATATGCAATGTCTGTGACTATTTTTCCAACATAACACACTAATTAATATATTACTGACCACTTTTTGTCACATACTTGAGCACACAGTTAACTGTTACGTACCAAATACAGCATTACACATTTTTTGCATAAATAAATCACTCACAATTTTAAATTTCTCTTGCTTTATCCAGTTACACAATACTAACGATTTGATTGGTAACGATTAACAAGGCAAATGGACTTACCAAGGAGATCGTTAAACTCAGAAAATTCCAGAATGGTGCAGGTACAGCACGTCCCCTTTAAATCCTTTTCTTTACCCTTTTTCATCAAAAATACACTCTGTAAACACTTTAGCAACACTCTGTCGCTAGTAGAGTATATGTATATCACCATACACTTTTATATTTACAAGTTAAATGTCCGTTTCACTCACATTATAATATCAATGTCATTCACAACAAATGGAAAATAAAATGCGTCACTTCACTCACATCAATCCATCGATAAAACTCATCTAGAAGATTAATTTCTTTGTTTCTGTTCCCCGGAGCGTCAGCGAACCCTGCGCTCCTCAGGCATCTGTGCATGATAGAGAGAGCTGCCTCTGATTCCACGAGCAAACCTCGTGCAAAACCCGGAAATCAATTTTTCCGCTGCGCCACATTCTGCGCTCTCATTGGCCCATCTCAAGTTCAAAACTGATCACTATTGGTCACATTAATAACCAAATAAAAATATATGCTTGTATAAAATTAATATTTATTTTATGAATATACTTTTAAGTAGTTTTCACATTATTATGTTATTATATTAATAACAATATTTCTGTGTTACTCTCTGGTAACCTTGGTTACACCTCCCCCTCCTGAATCATAGCACGTCCCTGTGCTTGGGAGTGGTTGTCACACAGGTGAAACTGCATTGGGTCCAGTATTGTGAGTATTTAATATAATCAGACTCCTCCACTGATTCAGAAAATGCAGAGCTTCATCCTTGCAATAGAGACTGAAATCAAGGGATTTCCCAGCTGTGCATACTGCAGCATGTCTGGTGGTCTACTCTGCCTTTCCGAACGTCTTGGACGTTCACAGTTGAAATATTTGGAAGATGTCTGACAGGGGGTGAGTCAGGATAAGGAATGACATTCTCTTCATGTGCATCTGGTCTAGTTTCATTGACCACTTCATATGACTCATCTGGTAGCTCACTTAATTCATCACATTCTTTTTCTGAGATTACTTTTGCTAATCCCTCTTCTCTATTCCTTTCAGGTTCAACTCCAGAGGTGTCTGGTTCTGCATGGTGCATCACAGGTGAGTTCATCTCTACTCCATCACTAATTGAGTTCCGTTCAGCAGGTGAATCATCTCTTAACTGATCCAGGACAATGGATGGTGGACTTGTGGAATCAACTTCAGGTAAGTTTCTTGTAACCAATGAACTCTCTAACTGATGAGTTGGCCTCTCTTCAGGAATAACTCTAGTAGTGAACTCCAAGGACTCTCCAGGTATATCAAAGTGAACACATTCACTGTCTGATTCAGAATGACTATGCTCTGTCTGTGCTTCAGCAGCATCCTCAATTCTGGACTGAGCTCTGGTTCTAGGCCTACGATGCTTTTTTTTTTCTGGACAGGTTCTTCCAACACAGTGTTGGGCAAATACCCACAGGGCAGAAGTAAATCGCGATGCAAAGTACGCACTGGACTTTCCTTTCCTTCTGGCCGAACTGTATACACGGGAATACCACTGCTTTTCTTTAACACAACATAGACGTCGGGTTCCCATCTGTCCGCTATTTTGTGTTTTCCTCTTAGCCGGACATTCCTTACTAGGACTCGGTCACCTATATCCAGAACGGAGGCAACTACATTCCTATCGAATCTCCTCTTGTTTCTTCCCGCTACCTTCATGGTGTTGCGAGTTGCATTGTAGGTGACTGGAATGTCCTACCAAGGGGTTTTTCACCAGACTCTAGGTACTTCAGGACCTCTTTCAACTCGAGATCTGCTCGGTGTCAGTCTGCTAAATTTTCCTCAGAGTACTAATTAATATATTACTGACCACTTTTCGTCACATACTTGAGCACAGTTAACTTATGTACCAAATACAGCATTACACATTTTTTTTTCATACATAAATCACTCACAATTTTAAATTTCTCTTGCTTTTTCCACTTACACAATACTAACGATTTGATTGGTAACGATTAACAAGGCAAATGGACTTACCAAGGAGAATGTTAAACTCAGAAAATTCCAGAATGGTGCAGGTACAGCACGTCCCCTTTAAATCCTTTTTCTTTACCCTTTTTCATCAAAAATACACTCTGTAAACACTTTAGCAACACTCTGTCGCTAGTAGAGTATATGTATATCACCATACACTTTTATATTTACAAGTTAAATGTCCGTTTCACTCACATTATAATATCAATGTCATTCACAACAAATGGAAAATTAAAATGCATCACTTCACTCACATCAATCCATCGATAACTCATCTAGAAGATTATTTTCTTTGTTTCTGGTCCCCGGAGCGTCAGCGAACCCCACGCTCCTCAGGCATCTGTGCACGATAGAGAGAGCTGCCTCTGATTCCACGAGCAAACCTCGTGCAAAACCCGAAAATCAATTTTTCCGCTGCGCCACATTCTGCGCTCTCATTGGCCCATCTCAAGTTCAAAACTGATCACTATTGGTCACATTAATAACCAAATAAAAATATATGCTTGTATAAAATTAATATTTCTTTTATGAATATACTTCTTTTAAGTAGTTTTCACATTATTACGTTATTATATTAATAACAATATTTCTGTGTTACTCTCTGGTAACCTTGGTTACATCTTTTTTTCAGGTACTCCTGAGTTGCTGAGAGGGTTCTGTCCCACCAATGTTGCCTGACAGGATTCCGGCTCCGTCCTGGTTGCCCGCCTGGGTTCTGGTGTGGAAGGAGCCTCACTGGCTCATTCCTCCAGCTCCGTCCTGGCTATCTGCTGGGGTTCCTGTATGGTTGGGGCCCTGCTGGTTCGTCCTGCCGGCCCCGCCTTGGCTTTCCACCCTGCCGGTTCCGCTCTCATACCCTGGTCTACCTCTGTCCCCTGACCCCCTTCCTTTGCATGGTCCTGGCCCGCCATCTCTCCCCCTGGTCCGCCTCAGTTCCACCTGCCTCCTGAACTTTTATGTTTTCTGGTGGAGCGTCTGGTATCCGCTCCGTAGAGGTGGGGTCATGTCACAGTGTCTGGTTGTGGTGCCCTGGA
>NW_015546111.1:1937298-1962231 GCF_001515605.1 Sinocyclocheilus anshuiensis | reverse complement strand
CACATATATATACATATACACATATATATATATATATATATATATACATATACATATACATATACACATTATCCCATCTATATATACCATGCTCACTCTGTCTGTCATTGCTGCTAGATTGTATTGTCTTCTGAGTTCATAGTTGTCATGTTCATCGTGTTTTCTGTTCCCTGTGTTGTGGATTACCTTTTGCCACGTTTTTGTTCTGTTCATTGTTACTTTCATTAAACTGCAAATGGATCTTACCTTGTCTCTCCTGGCTTTCCGTGACAGTAAATTAGTGGGATTTCAACGCTCTTTATTTGCTAAGTATATGAATCTCTGGTGCCAATTAACTTTTCCACTGCTATGAAGAAGCCAAAATAAGAGTGGCTTTGAAAATGTGTGGTTAATTAGATAATAATGGCCTCATCTATTAGCAAATCATGGTTTGGCCTGGGCTGGACATTTTAATGAAAAGTTGAAATGGGTCGCCCCTCAGGGCAATGGGTGTCCAACTCTGCTCTGCCGGTCGTCATTTATCACTGTAGTACACTGCAGACATCTTTACTCGTTAAAACAACTAATTCTGCCAGGCTGAAATGGAAATATTTAGTCTATACTCTTGTAAGCAGTGACCCTTGCGTTTTTAACACACCAAGATACCTTGAAGGTTTCCAGAAGCTTCTCTCCCTCGTGCAACCTTGGAAAAATGCTTGTCAATCCTTGATAAAGTGCTTAAATAAAATCATTATTTGACTTTATTGATGTTTTTTTTGTCCCCATGCAAGGCTCAATAGGTTATTGTGGATTCTGCCAAATGGGTCTGGGAGAAATCATTAGAGTGGGCTGATGTGATTTACGTCCTTGGTAGCGAGGGTCACCTAAATGATCTGCCTCTCAATCGGCATCATCAATCATGTGGAACCAGCGGGCACCTCAGGCAGCCGGAGCTGGCGTTGTATAGGGTGGGACAGACCCCGCCATCCCTCCCCCTGGTCCGCCTCAGTTCCACCTCCCTCCTGAACTTTTTATGTTTCCTGGTGGAGCATCTGGTATCCGCTCCGTAGAGGGGGGGTAATGTCACAGTGTCTGGTTGTGGTGCCCTGGATTGGCCACTTGAGGGCGCTCTCCTGTTTCTATGTTTTATGTTAAACTCCATTTCCCATAGTCCCTTGCTTGTTAATTCTGTTCTGATCAGTAGCACCTGTTTATCATTTACTCATTATCCCACATATATATACATATACACATATATATATATATTTTTTTTTGTCCCCATGCAAGGCTCAATAGGTTATTGTGGATTCTGCCAAATGGTCTGGGAGAAATCATTAGAGTGGGCTGATGTGATTTACGTCCTTGGTAGCGAGGGTCACCTAAATGATCTGCCTCTCAATCGGCATCATCAATCATGTGGAACCAGCGGGCACCTCAGGCAGCCGGAGCTGGCGTTGTATAGGGTGGGACAGATATGTGTGTGCAGTTGAGGGGTTTGATGACAAATATGAATGTTTAGGTTTGTGGGCCAAGACTGGCAGCATATTTGGCATTGCCCATGTTTGTGTGCGTGTATTGTCTTTGGCGGAGCTCCATCTTGGCTTGTTGTTAATATATGGGAACTGACTTCCTTAAAAACACATCATAGCTCCAGTACCAATGTGTCATGGCATCAATGCGTCACTGCATCAGCAATTAATTCCAGTTTATTTTGTAAACAGGATCTCTGAGTTCTACTTTTGCTGAGTTTTTACATCCTGCAACTTAATCAGCATCGTGACCTCTGACTAGTAAATTGATGGAAGCCAATAGAATAAACAACAAAAGTGCATCAGCGCCAGCAAACAGCAACATAATCGCTGCAGTCCATCACAGGTTTACAAAGACAAGCAGGTAACACTTTACAATAATGTTGTATTTGTTAACATTACTTAATGCAATAGAAATAATGAATGCTTTTAATGCATTTGTCAGTATTGGTTAGTGTTAATTTCAGTATTTACACTACACTATAAAATTATTATTTTTTTAATTGGAGTATGTTGCACAAGAAAATACTATTTCAGTCTTTCTACTTCAAAATTTCATGTTTATTTCATGTTTCTTTATTTGGTACTTGCAATTTATTTGTATGATTTACAAGCAATTTTTGAGTGAAAACTTTCGAATTTGTTCAGTGTACTTATACAATTTTAAAATTTCAAATAGTAGAAATTAACAACAGTTAATTTATAATAAGGACAAAAACCATTATCAGTTATCAGTGAATAATAGTATTATTATAAATTAGCATTAAAACCTAGACAAATAAATGGTCTATAAAATTGTTCATTGCTAGAATTGAATTGAACCTGAATTGAAATCCATATAAATAGGACACAATGTATGGTTTTAATATGAAGGAATGTTCCGTATTTATTTATTTTTTCAGTTCTTTTGAATTTTGCACGTCATGGTGTTGTGTTTCAGGGATAAAGGAAACATGTCTGTAGTGTAAAGTGTAAATATCCTTGACTACATAGATAAAGGTCTTCCAGGGAGACTCTGATAGGTAAAAACAAACTGATGTTCATAGAATTTTATTTCGTCAAAAGAAAAAAAAGGAGATGCTCTGAAATAAAATGGCATCCATCGCACAGGTTGGATGTAAATAAATCAAATGGTTCATTAGTAAACAAACATCATGACCTCATGGGCATATTTAATTTGAGAGCTGCCATTGGGGTGAATATTGTCATTGAAAAATCACTTAAATTCATCTATTCATCTCACAAAGTTATTAAATGGCTGCAGAAGACTTGGAATAGCACACAGGTTGTATGGACTACTTTTATAATGCCTTTTTGTATCTTGACAACCCGTGTTCCCGATGAATTGTTGTTGTATGTTAAATATCTTACTAAGTGGTGTCCAAATGTTCTCCAGGCCTTGTTGGGATGGTTATTTGGAGCTGTCTGTGGTGCTGATGTCAGTGGGATCTGTTGATGGTGCTGACTGGACAGCTCTGGAAAGCCAAAAACATTGCTACATCCACAAATAAATCTTGGGGCCAAATACCTTGTTGTTGGCCAAATGACTGAGCTGGATATCTCAGCAAGAATACAGGCCTAACAAATTTAGATTTTTTGCAGATTTAGGATTACAGGAAACTTATAATGTAGATTAAAATCATGAAGTGTATTCATCCTATTGGTAAAATCACCAGTGTTAAGAGGACCCGAGAGAACCAGCTATATAATATAAAGCAGTTTGCATCACGTGACATGTGCATGATGTCTATAATTTAATAATATTGAAGCAGTACCATCTCAGATAAATCTTTGTAATAATGTCACACGCAATTGTAAAAACCTTGTTCATCTCTCTTTTACAGGCAGCGTGACAGTGACTTGTGAATAACGTGACCCTAATAACGTGCGTAAAAAAGTGGCATGAAATCGCTCGAGCATTCTAATTAATAAAAGCCCTAAACCTGATAAACTGCAGCTTAATGATTACACGAATAATTACGGAAGGCGGATAAAAGACAACACGGTGCTGCACGGACCTGATAACCCTTTAAACAAGCCATCTTTATCCTCACCGGCGTGCTCTCTATATTAACTGCGTGAAATATCACATGAAAAGAAAGGAAAGGAGGGGAGTGGTGGAATTAGCTGGGTTGTTTAAGCAATTATAGGGGCATGGTATGTAGCTAAGCACACTAATAGGTATGTAGAGGAGGCATTATTCAATTAAAGTGGCAGGATACAGTGCAAAGGAACAGAGATGCGGTGACAGCACCGGTGTCTTCTCCTTATGAAACAACCTATTTAAGCTAAATCAACTCCCACTTAAGAACAGCCGTAATAAGCACGGAGGAGACGCTCGGTGGCCCGCGGGGCCCCATCCGTCATGCTGTAATGCCCAATCAAAATGAGTGATGACACCTTGCGCTGTACCTGCCGCATCCCCTTTTGTAGCATTACCCTGCTCTTTCTCTGCATCCAGTTCTTGCTTGAACGCCGTACTTTTTGAACATGCTCTCAGAAGTCAGTGTCGGGTCCCAAGTGAAAATGCATTTGCTCACGTGAGTCAGCAACTCTACTCTATAAATGCGGCTTACATGCTGAAACCGTAGGTCATCTCTTTTACGGAATGCTGTGTATCACTGGTTATATAAAGCCGGTGTATTTCTATGACTGTATTGTGACACAAAGCGCGTTCTGCTAGGCTTTAATTTGCTTTTGAGGAAGAAGATAGGCTAATATTAATTCACTTATATTTTGGACACAGCATGACATAGTACTTTGTCTTTTTTTGCTGTGCCAATCAATATAGTTCTGAATAAAGCCAAGGCTGATTCAAGTGCTCGTGTTTCGTTCTTAATGAATCAATGTTTTTGAACAAATCTCAGGTCTCAAAAAGACTTGTTTACTTCCTGAATAAATCCTTGTTTTTGAAAGAATCATTTGAATGATTGATTCAGTGAAATACTCATGACAACAGTCACTTGATCACTTCTGAATGAATACTTTTTTTAACAAATTGGTTGAGTGAATGATTCAATGAATCACTCATAAAGTGAGTCTCTTGTTTCATTCTGAAGGCAGCTAACTTGTTGCCTCGCTGCCCTATCAGGCAATGACTTTGCAGGCAGTGTTTGGTACATCCCGAAACTGATTTCGGACCAAATTCTGATGCTGCTTAATAGTTCATCAAAATAGAGGAAGCTTTGGTGATAACTGAGTGAATATTTAATTGCTACAGAACAAATTTCTTGCTTGAATCAAAAATAAAAAAGTTGGTCAAAGATTTACATTTATACACAAATTGACCACCAACCACAACTTTCAAATGCCATCTTTATTTTTTTTAGCTCAGCTATCACGAAATGGAATGCACAGGATTGTGGGGTATTATAGGCAGTGAAGGATACATCTATGCTTCATAAAATTGGCCAGATAAAGGTATCTCAGTAGACAGGATGTGACTCATTGGAAATCACTGGATTTTGAATGTGTTGCCTTCTTACCTCTGTATGCTGCTTGCAGAGGCAGCATTTTTTCAGGTTTCGGATGCAGCCACTGTTTTTAAATGAATCGTTTGAGTGAACGATTCAGTGAATCACTCATAAAGACCTGTTTACTTCCTGAATGAATCAGTGTTTTAAATGAACGATTTTAATGGATGATTCAATGACTCACTCATAAACACAGTCACTTGTTCCCACCTACTGGTGTAACCATGTGACCTGTCACTGAAAAATCCCCACCACTAATACACAAACTGACAGCCTGTCCAGAACATGCTAAATCTTTTGTATAAATCAAATACATTTTAATAATGAAAAAGAAAAACATTACCAAAACAAAATATTTCTAATTAAATCAGACATGACAAAGCAGCAGATGTGAAATAAAGCTCATCTTGGGTGTTTGAAGAAGATTCAAAGAACTGTTTTACTTCTCTAATTTTCTAGTTTGTTTTTGCCTTTCCCCCCACCCCCTGCCTCCTCTCCATTTCTCCCTCCTTCAAAGCCAAGGCTGATTCAAGTGCTCGTGTTTCGTTCTTAATGAATCAATGTTTTTGAACAAATCTCAGGTCTCAAAAAGACTTGTTTACTTCCTGAATAAATCCTTGTTTTTGAAAGAATCATTTGAATGATTGATTCAGTGAAATACTCATGACAACAGTCACTTGATCACTTCTGAATGAATACTTTTTTTAACAAATTGGTTGAGTGAATGATTCAATGAATCACTCATAAAGTGAGTCTCTTGTTTCATTCTGAAGGCAGCTAACTTGTTGCCTCGCTGCCCTATCAGGCAATGACTTTGCAGGCAGTGTTTGGTACATCCCGAAACTGATTTCGGACCAAATTCTGATGCTGCTTAATAGTTCATCAAAATAGAGGAAGCTTTGGTGATAACTGAGTGAATATTTAATTGCTACAGAACAAATTTCTTGCTTGAATCAAAAATAAAAAAGTTGGTCAAAGATTTACATTTATACACAAATTGACCACCAACCACAACTTTCAAATGCCATCTTTATTTTTTTTAGCTCAGCTATCACGAAATGGAATGCACAGGATTGTGGGGTATTATAGGCAGTGAAGGATACATCTATGCTTCATAAAATTGGCCAGATAAAGGTATCTCAGTAGACAGGATGTGACTCATTGGAAATCACTGGATTTTGAATGTGTTGCCTTCTTACCTCTGTATGCTGCTTGCAGAGGCAGCATTTTTTCAGGTTTCGGATGCAGCCACTGTTTTTAAATGAATCGTTTGAGTGAACGATTCAGTGAATCACTCATAAAGACCTGTTTACTTCCTGAATGAATCAGTGTTTTAAATGAACGATTTTAATGGATGATTCAATGACTCACTCATAAACACAGTCACTTGTTCCCACCTACTGGTGTAACCATGTGACCTGTCACTGAAAAATCCCCACCACTAATACACAAACTGACAGCCTGTCCAGAACATGCTAAATCTTTTGTATAAATCAAATACATTTTAATAATGAAAAAGAAAAACATTACCAAAACAAAATATTTCTAATTAAATCAGACATGACAAAGCAGCAGATGTGAAATAAAGCTCATCTTGGGTGTTTGAAGAAGATTCAAAGAACTGTTTTACTTCTCTAATTTTCTAGTTTGTTTTTGCCTTTCCCCCCACCCCCTGCCTCCTCTCCATTTCTCCCTCCTTCTTTCTTTCTTTCTTTCTTTCTTTCTTTCTTTCTTTCTTTCTTTCTTTCTTTCTTTCTTTCTTTCTTTCTTTCTTTCTTTCTTTCTTTCTTTCTTTCTTTCTTTCTTTCTTTCTTTCTTTCTTTCTTTCTTTCTTTCTTTCTTTCTTTCTTTCTTTCTTTCTTTCTTTCTTTCTTTCTTTCTTTCTTTCTTTCTTTCTTTCTTTCTTTCTTTCTCCTCATCAGTGCGTTGTGCTCAGTAATGACTCCCATTGTCGCAGCGGTGCCCCTTTAAGGCTGGGCCCCCCTCCCCATGCATTATTCATCAAAATCAAATGAGGGAACAACAGGAGCAAGAAACATGGTGCATGCCACTTCCTCCTCAACTCCCCAAGGTGCTCCCAGCCTGCTGGCCCATCTCTCCCCCTCTCTCCACCCTGGCCTCAGGGTTTTGGGGACCAACTTGGCACCCCTGGTTAACTCTATGGACAAGACTTTTCTCTAGCTCCCCTGCCCTCTTCTTCCTTATCTGTTGCACACCTCAAAGGTGCACTTTTCCTCATTAAAACATTTTACAGATAAAGAAATGAATAGCACTTAAAAATCATGTACATATGAGCTGAAGACTCATATCAGTAAGCATTTTTATTTTACATGGAGTGGGGCGCATAATGGGGGCTTACATTTTCAATCACATGACCAGTTGAATACTATTCAATACATTTGCTTGTGGAATAAATGAATTATAACAGCTATATCGTTTAACACTGAGCTCATCACACTTGTCTCTAACTTTCATATATTCATATTTCATAGATATGCCTGCCTGCTGATTTACGTATGATGTGCTTTGGGTTTAAACCATGTGACAACCAAGTGCGTATGTGATATTGGACATCGAGATTTGAGGGTAAGCCATGTCTTTTTATTTTTATTTTTTTATAATGTTTGGCCTCAAGCTCAAAGGGCAACTTGATAAAGTGAGCACATATTTACATCTTTATCCATATCTGCTCATGCTGTTGCCCTAAGTATTGCATTGAAAGTGAGTTGAAAGTGCTGTTAGTGACATCACACATCTTTCACACACACAAAACTGTACGTAGAAATTAGAAGAGCTGCTAATATTTGCATGAACACAGGAGGGGGTTGATAGACTATCCTGGTGCTGTTGCACAATGCCGGTACATTGATTACTTCAGAGAGAGAGCGAAAAAGGGAGGGAGGGATGATTTGATGAGTGTAGTTCTTGTATGCCCTGCTGTTAAAGGCTGGTATGAGAGCTGAACATTACCACCTGGGGCAACCCGAGTCCTCCTTCTAATACAATCAATTCAGTCTGCTGCTCTAATCTAAACTTACCTACACCTTTAACAACTTTAACTGTGTTCAGACTCTTTTCAAGACAATGCTCTTTACACTTAGCTATTTAACTTCTTGTGTGTACTGATATCTTGTATGCGTATATACGTTCTTAGATTCATACATTTTCAGAAGAAATGGTGAGTGCTGCTTACCTGCAAAAGGCGGCACAATGCTAGGATGTTCTGGATGGTTGTTAGGGTGTTGTTAGGCCATGGTTGCTAGGGTGTTCTGAGTGGTTGTTAGGCTGTTACTAGGTAGTTTCTTTGGTGTTCTGAGTGTTTCTTTTTTTAATATATATATATTACATTTTTTATAACTTTTCTTTGAAATTGTATTTATTCTAGTATTCACTCTATCTTTGTTAAGTTTTACTGTTTTTTTTCTGTGTTTTTTTTCTTGTTTCAGTTTTTTTTCTCTTTTTAGCATTTTAGGACCTCCAACGTTGTTGTTACGGGTATCATTTAAATCTTTAAACGTTTAAAATCATTAAGTTTCTCAACCCAGTCTAGTTTTATGTTATTTTATCTACTGGCATGTTTAATGGAGATGGTTGTAAAGGTTTTCAGTTTTATGGTTTTAAGGTTTTAAGTTTTTTTTTTAAAACACTAGTTGTTAGGTCATTGCTAGGTGATTGTGATGGTGTTCTGTGTGGTTGTTAGGGATTTGCTATGTAGCTGCTAGGGTGTTCTGTTTTTTTCTTCTTCATGTTGCTGTGGTCTTCCAGCCTATTATTAGGCTGCTGAATTTTAGGACTTAAATTAAACAATTTGTTCAGATGTTTGAGTCTGAGTATGAGCAGTACTACAGATGCTTGTCCACTAATTTGTTTTCTAACTATTTTCCAGGTGTTAAATTCAAGACAAGCCAAACTAGAACTGTCACAGGCTCCTCACCTGAGTTAAATGATCTGGATCACAGGCTGGGTTACGCGTCCTTGCAGATAGAGCGCTGTATATGCAGCCCCATCGGCAGGGTGAGGGCTATAAATGGAGCAGAATTGGGTTAAGATGATGACAGTGGCTTAGACTGACTGATGTGATGGGTCTGTCAGCAGGCTAATCTGACTCTAATGGGTCTGACCTGTACAGGACCCAGCTGGCCCCCAGGACCCCCCTGATTGGCTCTATTTATTATAGACTAGAGGACCCAGGGACGGCTTGCATAGTCATTCCACTTTCAGTTCCAATTCCTGGAGTCCTGATGAGCTCTGCCCCCTCCGCCTCCTCGTTTCTCCTTCCCTCTTCTCTCTTCCGCACCTTTCTCATCATCTTTTGTTTCTTCCTAATGGTTCAACTAAAGAGGTTAATTCCGAGACGGCCCTCCTCAAATCAGCTCTCATCACCTTCCCCTCTTCAGCCTACTGACTGCCGCACCCAGCCCGCATTTATTATTCATCCCAATCAAATAAGAGCAAAGGCAGGCTGGAGCAAGCTGCTTTTTTCCCCACACCCCCTTCATCCCGCCATCTCACCTCTCCGCTCTTTCCTCTCCTCTTTGGAAGAATTGCCTTTTATTGAGTGAGTCGGCACGCACTCTCACTCTTGCATACACACACACACATACACGTGCACCCCGGACCCCCCAGCTTCCCACAGCCCGTCCCTTTCCTGGAAAATGAGCAATTCTCTCATTGTAATAACTCGCCTCTGTCATTGGCCCATTATCGGCATGATAAAAGATGAAATATTCGCGGTGGCTGGCCTCCTAACCTGATCTTGGCGCGATATTGGAGCTTTGGAAAATGAGTTTTATCTGCTTTAATATACTCCTTGGCAGACTGACCCTTGAAATTAAACATTATTACAGAGCGGATATTTAAAAAACCGGGGCCACAAATTACATCAAAATGAAAATATTAAGGAACATTAGGAATATATCAAGTGGCGCCGAGCTAGATGTGGGGAGAGGTGGCTGGGGCACAGAAGCGTCGCCGGTGTCACAGCAACGGGAGAGGGGAAATAATAACAATTCAGCCAGTGCCGCTGTCACAAGTCGGGATAAACTAATTATCCTCACCGACACTCTCATCGCCAGGCTTTATTAGGAGACGAGTATCTTGTAGAAATGTGTGGGTGAGTGCTTTTGTGGAACTCCGTCAGGTGTGGAGTTGTTGACACCCTTTCTGCCTTATCTCTTCCCTTCTTAAAAACTTTCCGACAGACACGAGGTCTTTGCGGTGAGGGTCTGAATTCCCGAGTTTTATCTGTTTGGGTGCTGAAGGACGTAAACAAAGTACATGCCGGTTGGATCCAGAACGCGGGACCAAGTCTTTCTCCAGCCTTCCAGGTGATTTGTCATGTGGTGATGGGATGAAGTGAAATGCAATAAAATCCCGGAGAAAATGCGATTTGAATAGATTTCCGACGGAGGGGCTTCTTCGGGATGTAAGGATAGTGGGATGAGCGAGCGTTTGCCCTGGAGGACAGAATTAGAAACTTTTACTTTTGGCTAGGCCTGTTCCTTTTTCTCTTATCTCTTGCGGTTGGATCCCCTCATGTAGCACGTGCCTCTTGGTGTCGCTTGGAAAAACGTTGCGCCAACATTGAATGAGTATTCCGCACTGCCATCTTGGGATGCTTTGCATACTGACAGGCACATGAACGCAAATATACATGCATGTTTCTAGTCCAAAAAGAAAAAAAAGCCTGGATTTGGTTGTTATCATTGCCAAAATGCCAAGTAAACATTGCAGAGATGTTTCACGAGGGTTTGGAGAGCAAATCGTTATCAGGCCGAGACAACCTGCCATCGAGCCCGTCAAGTGAGTGATATGTTGAGGATCTTCCCTCAGTGAGTGATCGCAGAATGCATGGGAGAGCCTGTGATAAGGAGAGGGACAAAATTAGCATTCGTTCTAACCAGGGAGAGAAAAATAAAACGGAGAGACCAAATGACTAACTGAAGGAAGACTAACCGCAGGGGTTTGCGACTGGAAGGGGGGAAAAGCAGTGGAGAAAAATGGATCTCCTTTCCTCCCACTCTTTTTCTTTTTTCTCTCTCTTTCTCTACCCCGATCAGGCACTTGATTCATTATGCTGATATACACAGTATTTGCTTCCTGAACGGGGCTCCTTCTTTCCCTCCCCACTCTTATAAAGACACACACACACATACACACATACAAAATAGGTGCCGGTGCCATAAATATAGCAAATGACAGAGCCTAGCAGCAGAGCAAGGTCAGCCACGGCCCCTGATGACAGTGCTGTGAGCACCGCAGTGCATTCTTGTTAGAAATACACACAGGTAGCTCATTAGCAAGGGCCCCTGAGGCCCCCAACCTCTTGTACTCACACACACACACACACACACACACACACACATATAAAATGTAATATATACTTATATATACTTAATATATACTATATGTAAATAAACAAACTTACCCTTACGCATACAGCAACATAACCACACGACAAAGCAATATGCATAAAGTAAAGCCACAACTCACATTAATGACTTAATGGCTTGTGCAGACTGACTTTGTTTGAGCGAGACGGAGGGAGAGAGAGAATCCGAGAGTTTTGACTCGATACGGCCACCGCTGTCACTAAGCTTTTCTCTGTGAGGGTGTCATGTTTACATTGGCACCCAAATACCCTGAAAGGCATTATGTCAGCACACTAATACACAGATGCAAACACATTTCTCACTGTCACGGATATGCCTCCCGGCTGGCTGCCTTTTATTTACCTTTTTCTCCAAGACACTCACATAAAGGTGTGCATGCACACATGATTTTTTTCCCTTGAACTTTGAAAATCGGTTGTGAATCAAAGCTTTCACATTAAACGGCAAGTTACAATAGAAAAGGTGTATTTGAAATTATTTTGATCCTCATGTTGGTGGATCAAAATCAGCATCTCTTTTAGCACGCAGAGAAATGTGCAGTTAAATTTGGGAAACAAAGTTCTGATTTTTAAGTTCACCCTAAATTCAGTCAAATTTATTCACTCTCATTTTGTTCTTCAAATGAAACACCTGTTAGACTTTGTTAATTTCCATGTAATAAAGGTGAAACGTGACTAGGAGCTGTCAAACTCCATAAATACAAATTCAAATGAAAAAAAAGTGATAAAGTTAAAAAAAGTGATAAAAGTGATTCATGCGACTCGTGTGCTATATTCGCAGTATTCCGAAGTCATACAATAAGCATATGAAAACCTGAGTAAGATTTGAGTGCAACTTTAATTAATTAATTAATTCATTCATTTATTTATTTTGCCTCACACAAAGCAATGATATTCAGAAGGTCAGAAGGCTCAGAATATAGAGTACAAGTTGTCTGTATAGTCATTTTGTGAACTTTCTGCTGAAAACATTATGCTAAATGTCTCTTTTTGTTTTCCACAGAACGAAGAAATTCATGCAAGTTTGGAACAACATGAGAGCTAGTAAATTATTAAATTAAATGTTAGTTTATTTAATAAATAATTTTTTTATTTGATAAATAAAATTTTCTTAACTTAATAAATTAATTAAAATTACGTTTTCTGCAACCTGGTATTTTTTCAAACTCAGGTGCTGCTCAAATGCTAACTTCTATCAGAATCATCAAGGAAACTGATTATGCTTTGAGTCTTTTTTTGCATATCAAACTTTTTTTTGTGTTTGCCTATTTTCATTTCTTCTTTTGATTGTGTTGCACAAGGGCTGCTGTACTGCTAACACACCTGCTGAGCAGCTGCCCTCGGGCCACTTTGGCACTGTGTGCAATGTCGGGCACTGAGATTTTTACTATCTCTTTCACTTTCTCTCTCCCCCTCCCTTTCTCTATGGGTGTCAGTCTGGCCCCTGGCCCGTCAGACAGGCATTGGAGTGTGACGGGCAGACCAGGCTCCTTCCTCAACCCCCTCCTCTTCTTTATCCTCCTCACCCCACGTGGCCTGGCACCCGTCACTGACCATCCGGCGACTCCTGCCAAATGGTACCTTCCACAAACCCCTTCCTAAAATGTCCTAAACAACTGTGGCCTCCTATTCTTTATCACTGAACAATTGCTTTGGAGATCATGTAGATGAATTGCCTCTTATTTACCCGGGAGCTAGTTAATGTTAGTACTTTCAGAGATTTACAACAAAACAAACAAAATAGCCTTTAATTTTCACCTTGCGTTATGTTATAATGTTTTGAGAGGAAACGACTTACAATGGCATTATCCTTGATTCTTTAGATTTTATCCGTACACTGAATTTGGAGATATAAGTACAAGAAATTGATTACAAATAGAGAATGGGGATGATTTATCTAACTTTGATCAACTATGGTCATAGATCTCTCAAATTTTAGCACAGTTATCTATTACAAATATCTGTAATTTTATGTGATTAAGTGACTTATAAGTGAGCATCTGAATATTGCTTAGGAATATAAGGAGTTTACAGGTGCATCTCAATAAATTAGAATGTCGTGGAAATGTTTGTGGCTTACCCTCCTTGTGAAGGGTGTCAATGATTGTCTTCTGGACAACTGTCAGATCAGCAGTCTTCCCCATGATTGTGTAGCCTAGTGAACCAAACTGAGAGACCATTTTGAAGGCTCAGGAAACCTTTGCAGGTGTTTTGAGTTGATTAGCTGATCGGCATGTTACCATATTCTAATTTGTTGAGATAGTGAATTGGTGGGTTTTTGTTAAATGTGAGCCAAAATCATCACAATTAAAAGAACCAAAGACTTAAACTACTTCAGTCTGTGTGCATTGAATTTATTTAATACACGAGTTTCACAATTTGAGTTGAATTACTGAAATAAATGAACTTTTCCACGACATTCTAATTTATTGAGATGTACCTGTATTTGCAAATGCAACAGGCCTTCACAATGTCTGCTGAAGCAACCCTGTCTGTCTTTCATCTTTAATATCTACTTATGATGAAAATCAAGAATATACCAAAAAACATATGTATGGTTTCAAATGAGTATTACAACTTTCCCCACTCCTTTCTAGTATTTATTGCTGATTGTGATAGAATAATGGTATAAAATTTAAACAAATAAAATGGATTCAAATGTATCTGAAAGTCTATTTTTTCTCCTAAGATAAGTTGCAATACTAATACTATATATAAATTATACACTGCTGTTCAAAGTTTGGGGTCAATAAGATTTTTTTTAAAGAATTTAATACTTTTAATTAACAAGGATGCAATAAATTGAAAAAGTGACAATAAATACATTTGTATTACAAAGGATTTATATTTTAATGTTCATTTAAACTTTTTATTCGTACAAAATCCTGAAAAAACACACACATTAAAACAGCACAACTGTTTTGAACATTGATAATAAGAATAAATGTTTCTTGAGCACCAATCAACTTTGTAAAATGTATTGAAAGAGAAAACGGTTTAAATTATAATATTATTTCACAATATTATGTTTTTACTGTATTTTTATCATATAAACATATCCTTGGTGATCATAAGAGACTACTTTGAAAAGCATTAAAAACTCTTAATAGGTATCTGCCTTTTTATTACAATTTTACTTACTTCAAAGGGATCTTAAAACAATTGTGGCTGTTAAGAATGTGATCATCAACATGATTACCAGCGTCCTTTTTATTTTCTCTCTTATTAACTCTTTTTTTTATTATTATTGTTCTGTATTGCAAAGTAGGCTACCACAGTACCTGTGTACACATCTTCCTCTGCCAGTTTCACTTCACAATCCCACATTCCCCAGACTATGAGTGAAGGTGGAACTCTCTGTCGTTGCCTGGGAGGGTGATGCGATAGGGGTGACAGTGTTTGGAAGGAGGAGTTTGTTACTGTGTGTGTGTGTGTGTGTGTGCCCTGCTCTTTCTTTAGCCCCATGGAGATGCATCGTCAGGGTCAGGGGATATAGAGAGATGAACACAGGGAGGCCGCACTCCACAACTTGAAAGGAATTCTAATGAAGCCAGGCAGTCGTGTAGCCTATTCCCCCGACAACAGGCCTCAAACAAATGCATTTGATGTCCCTCATTTTATAGTTTGGAAAATTGCATGTTTGTTTGTGAGTGTGTGTGTGTTTATTTTGTGTTTCGTTGTTTGTGTGTTCATTTGGAGTTTCTATGAAACTGGAGCAACACACCAGATGATAATGAGCTTTAAAACGTACATTGAGATAATTTCTTCTACTCTTATGCATTTGAGCTCTAATTCATCTATAGAACATGTTTTTCTTTTTAATCACATTTGTAGAAACATAGGTAACAAAAGAGGATTGCATGTAATTATTAAGAATGACTGATTTATCTTTGATACACCAATGGCACACACTTTTTCAATCATTAGCACAAGTTGTGCAGTCTCAGTTTTGTCTCCAAATTCTGTGAAAAGACACAATACTGCACAAAAGCCACACTAAAATATGACAACTTAGACTTAGTATACAAGGCGGCTCTGATGCCTGTATGCTGCAACCTTAAACTTGTTGCCATAAATTTATTTTACATACTTGTATATTCATATTAACACATTTAAATTTTCATATTTTCATTAATTTCGTATTTAAAGCATTAATTTCATACATGCAGCACTAAACAGTCTGCAATTCCAGGCAATTTCATAGGCCTATGCAAATTCGTCATTGTCTTTGTAGTGTAAAGATGACTTTTACTTTTTTATATACACCTAATGTCATCCTGTATAAATAGGAATAGTTTGCTCCTAAATTCGAACTGTTGCTTTGTTTGAAACAACATCTTCTGAAGACTGTCAAGTGAAGGGAGTCATGATGTAGTGCATCTAGGAAACTTTCTCACATTTAATACATAGGCCTACCATATAACTTAAAAGGACATAACAAGAATACAATAAAAGACTCTATGGTCACTTTTTACCCTATTCCATTAATATTAATACAAATATTCAACACCCCCATGTTTACCCCCATTTTTTGTTTCTTTGACAACCTAGGGGTGCGTGTAGAACAGCTCGTATGGAGCGAGATGTCTTTCATGTTGCAGTCCAGCAGCTTTGGCTTCGCTGGAGCGTGTAGTGCGTCTCCGTGAGCCTCACTGCACTCATACAGCCTGAGCTTGTCACTCCACCACAGCTTGTGTAAACAGTAAATAATGAACAAGCACTTTAATACATTATTGAGAAAATCATTTTAGGCAAGCGAGACGGTAGAAGAGCTGATCTGGAGCAGAAGGAGTCAGAATGACACTGCTGCTTAATTCACTGTAATCTGTAATCAGTCGTTCATATTTAAATAAAAGAAAGAGCGCAATACAATAGACTCCAGCAATTTGTGAAACCTCTGTCGTTATTAGGCTATATGTATGTGCGTAAAATGAAAGGGAAATATTGTATTAATAAGTATGCTGTATAAATAATTATTGTGGACATTCTATAGCGTGTAATCCAATAGAATTTTGTTCCCAATTGATTCCGGGGAGCAACTATGTGGAAAATCCAGATCTGAATTACGGGGAGTTTGGAAGAATTCTAATTAAAGCGTAATTACCTCAAGGAAGTCAAAACAAAAGGTTGGGGTGTCGTAGAGTAGGCTATATATTTATTTTGCATAGTATATACACGTTTTAACAACGTTTCTGTAATCAACAAAACGTTTACAAGATCGTGAAATGTAGGCTATGCTAGCTAGCGAATCGCGTTCGCCGATGTTACCGTAGCAACAACTAGCTCGCTGTCTGACATCGTTTATCACTTCATGTTACAAATCACAAATATATCACAAAAACGTTTTAATGTCTTAAAATGTATTTATGATAGTTGACGATTGGCTAGACACGCTAGACAACTTACGTCCCGGAAGACGTACTGATTTTGCTTAGAAAATTGTTGACAGAAGAAGTTGATCTTCCCTAAAGTTAATTCGCAGACTGTGGAAAGTGTGTATTTCTTATCTTTGTATATCTACGTAACTAGAATCAAATTTACCTTTTCTTAAAAAAAAAAATATATACTTCTGGGACTTGCAGACTACATCATGTAGTTATTGAGAGAAATAATTGTATTGTTTTCATATTCTCTCAGTTGTTAAGTAGCCACTGCTTCATCCCAGCAAACCCCCAGGGCTCCAGTGTAACTCAATTCACCCTGGCTTATTATATTTATAACTAGTATAATATCAGGGACACTCTTTGAGCTTCCCTCGTTTTCCTGTGCTCATTCGTTGAAACTTTTATTGTGTTCTGTATGTGAAGATACACGACGGAATAAAGAATGTACCTACCTAAAAAAAAGTATGTAGCCTAGGTTAATTAAACGAAAACTCGTCTTATAGGCTACAAGTCTTGTTGTGCACGTTGTCACGCGCTGTCATATTATTCATGATGACTTTGCAAATACTTATATTATGCTATATCAAGCAATTTCGTAATGCATCCCAAAAGACCTCTCTTGTTTAATTTTATTTCCAATAAGGTCGCTTCTTAGTGCTGTTTTTTGAAAAGATGGCTGCAATAATAAAAACAGCCTGTAGATGTCAGTCAGAACCTTGGCAAGCAGCACAGCTGAAATCCCATTGACTGTCAGTCAGTCCGAGAAGAACGTTTATACGTTCAATTTACATGCACTCCATTCAGAGACAGAGACAGCTCTAAAACATTCAGATTAGCATGTCTCGGTGTGGAGTACTTTTAAAACGGCATAATGCAAGATTCATTCACACGCTACAGGGATGTACAACAAGTTTGAAGTCAAGCGAAAGGGATGAGGATAATGGCGTTTATTATAATTAGCTTTGGTCTGGACCTACATTTAGTTCTCTTGAGTTATGTTATGCAGTTTTATACTTAACAGTCTAAAGCAATTTAGGTTTTGCTTTGTCACATAACCTAAAAAAATATGGCAGCCGAGTGAGTGTTGTAACACATTTAGTTTCAATGCTCTTTTTTTGTTGTCATGTATCTCAGACTTTGATGTAATATAATGCTCTTCTAAACATTTAAAGTAGTTTAGAAATTCAGCTTATTTCTAAACATATAAATTAATGTCAAGCACAGAGTGCTGCTGTTACAATTGCTGTTCCATTGGTTAGAACACCAATTGAAAACATGGACATTTTAAATGTTATGCATGAATTTATTGTAGTAATGAAATGTATTTGTTCAAAATACTTATTTTAAGCATTTAATTAAAAAAAGATAAACATATAGGAAACTATATTATTTTCATAATTATTATTTTTTTCTTTGGTGTCTTTGTGGGTCCAGTAGAAGTATAACGTTTTACGTCTGTGCCTGTCTAGCCAGCTGTGAAATTTCTAGTTTATTTTATATATGTAAATGAAAAGCATGTGTGGATGTTATAAATCAAATTAAACAAGAGAACCTGCTGATGAAGATGATAACAGGTCTGTCATTTAACATCAATTAACATGATCACAAATGACATTTACAAGCTAAAAGTTTACCTATTTACCTTAAAATTGTGTGTTTTTTTTTGGTCTTTTAATCCTTTACATAATTATTTTTATAGACTTACAACTTCAACTGTCACCTCAGGACACTGATTCATGATGGTGATTTCATCCTATTAACTAGTTAAACGGATGGTGTTACAACACTCCCCGGCTACTTTATGTGGTAAATAATGGCTTGTCTGTTTTCCCCAACCAAACCAAATGTAATATTTAATATGACTAATTCAACCTGCTTATATAGGGTTATGCTAACGAAAGTAATTTTTTTAAAGGTCAGGTCAGGTAGATCAGCAGGTCTTTACGGTTAAAATTACACTATACATTATAGTTCCAGTTAAACAACCATGTTTCAGAACCCAATTGATTCAGTTCAAGGTGAGTTTAGTGCTAGTCTCAGAACAGGGTCCCTCCGTCTGCTGCACATGTGAGGGTCGAGTCGCCCAAACTGAGACAATAGAGGGACGGAAGGGGACAATGAGGGACAGCCACTGAAAAGGGAACGGCTGGAGTGCAGGGGCACAGACGACAGGAGAGAAAGAGAGAGAGAGACAGAGAGGAGGGGGGTTGACAGAGGGGTCAGTGATCGGGGTTAGTATGTGTGTTTATGCGTGTGTGTGTGTCTGCGTGTGTGTGTATATGTGAGGGGACTCGGTCACGCCCTTCTCTTCACACTCTTCTGCCTCATTATTGACGGGCTGAACTGATACCCCAACAATGAGCCCCGGCTCCCACAGATGTCACGGAGACCAAGCGACCCCCTGACATATTTACCCACGCACCAACACTGGCTTTCTCTCTCTTTCCCTCTCTCTCCCACTCACACACATCCATACGGGCCGTGTGGACACCAACTGCTGGTATTTTGCACATATGCACACCCACACAGGACAGAGCAGGGCGCTGGGTGAAAAGGATCCTGGCGCAGGGGGTGATATCATGACTGAAATCAATAAAAGAGAAGTCATGCAAGTATAACAAAACCATTACTCTTTGGGAGCCTACGTGTGTGCGCACGTGTTTGAACGACAGCTGTTATCTTTAAATTTATCTGCTCTTCCTTCCCTAATGAAGCCCCTGACATCAGAAGCCTCTCGTTTTAGGCTTGAAAGATAAATCGACAGAGGTGTTCTCTGACTAATAAATGTGTAGTCTATATTTCAATATCCGAGAGTGCTGCAGTCATGTTGGATAGAAACTGATGATGTTCTCTGTTAAGAAAAATGTTCTTAAAAAGACACTTGACTTGAAATGACATGTTCTATGTAATATATATCACCTGTACATACATACATATATATATATATATATATATATATATATATATGTAATGGCTGCTGAAAAATTCGATATGCCTTTACTATCACTTTGGAACAATTTAATGCATCCTGTCTAGACAAAAGTATCAAACAAAACCCAACTTGATGACTCAAACCTTTTAAAA
The DNA here is from genome assembly GCF_001515605.1 of Sinocyclocheilus anshuiensis. NCBI lineage: Eukaryota > Metazoa > Chordata > Actinopteri > Cypriniformes > Cyprinidae > Sinocyclocheilus > Sinocyclocheilus anshuiensis. The sequence continues at coordinate 1,942,391 of NW_015546111.1, read as the reverse complement.
CAGTAGGATATAAATCAAATAAATAAAGAAATCCTTGAGGTATTAAACTCAAAATGATATGACAATTGAAAGTTATTAAAAATGAATTAATACCAGGTTAAAAATATTACCAGTACTCAAGAGCTATACATTTTGGTTTAATACAGTCTTAAAAACTTTTCAGGAGTGGGACAACAAATCTGTCGTACTGCTCTTCAGAGAGCCGATTCTGCATAATGAACCTATGACATCAGACTTTTCCTGGAGATCAGCAGGTTCAGAAATTGCTCTCTGTCCACTGCAGAGTGTTCTTGCCCAGGTTGCCTGTGCACAACAGCCCTGATGCAGTTGTAAAAATATTTTTAAAAAGGTAGCCCCTTCTGGACTGTGGCACCTGGAGTTGAGGTGGGATTTGGATGCATTCTTTGATGGTGTCTTAAAAAAAAAGGAAACTGGTCATTGCAAGCTCAATGAATCTTTGAATAATTCTGCTAGATGCTTTTTCTAAAATGCTATGTTATTCCCAAACTCAGCTCAATAGCTTTGGGCGATAACCTGCATCCACCAGAGACTTTGGCAAACCTCATGCATGGTGTGCATAATTAAATTTAATAGATGAATTAGACTGACTGCTACCATGTGGTTAGTTAATTATTTAATTATTGAAATCTGGTTTCATGTTGCATGTGCAAACTACAAAATTCTGATTAAAAAAACATTATTTTAATCCTTTCAAAAATGTTTATAATTGTAGAATGAAAAAATTATCAACAGACAGTCTAAATCTGAGGTAATGTTCAAAAGCATTCCTGTTATCGCTGTCCTTTTCCTCGGGCCTGTACTTGCAAGCCTCCCTCTGTTTTTTCATGGACTGTTTAAAGATTTAGTGAGGCCCGCAAACTACTACCTTTAATGACCAATTAACAGTAGTAAAGCTGTGTGTGTGCGGCAAACTCCACATTTCGCAGAGGGTTTGTTTAAGTCAACAACAACGCGGCGCTGCTAACGGTGTGGCTGCTGCCTCTCGTTACTGGCACTTCGCCTTTAAACACCTCTCTCCTGTGCTTATTAAAATCTGTGCAAACACGTGCAACCAGTGCTGAAACAGCCTTGAGAGAGAGAGAGAGAGAGAGAGAGAGAGAGGTGGACTATTTCAAATGTGCAAAGGAAGGAGTGCGTGTATAAAGTTGGTAAAATTGTGTTAAAGTTGGTTTATATGAGTAAAGGCAGGTTATTAGCATGGCTCAATAATGTAGCTGCGGTGCAGGACACGGCTAGTCAAGGCCACAGTGTTTCCTGGGCTCCTCATTTAGTTTTAGTGAGTTTGTAGGTGCTGCCCAGGTCCCTGAAATGCTCCAGACCTGGTTATCTATGAATTGCTAATGAGCAGCAACTTATACAGACCTTCAAAATACTTACAGAAACAAGCACAGCTTGCTAAATATCGACCAAGCCAAGTGGCTTAGTAGTACCTTCAAAATACTTACAGAAACAAGCACAGCTTGCTAAATATCGACCAAGCCAAGTGGCTTAGTAGTATATAATATATATATATATATATATATATATATATATATACTTTAAGACTCTCATTGGTGCCCTCTCAAAAAAGGTACATGACGCCCTGCACACACAAGAGGCCACAGACAAAAATAAAACCCAATCCGTGTAAAGAACAGCACTCAGATCAAAGAATAGCTAGAGTGTGAACATTGTACTTCCCATGGCATTCACACATTGTTCCATCCATAGGTTTACATGCACTGCTATTATAAGCTCAGTAAACCAAACACACTCTGCAGCTGAACAAGCAATGAAAAGTATGTATACCCACATTTCTACACCGCATTTGAATGTAATCAACTGCAAAAAGAATCGCTAGACAACTAACAGGGCAGTTCACAACACAGTTTTGAATGAACAGAGAGACTATAGAGAACACAAGCCAAGAAAACCCAAAGCGCTAATCAGGATTTACCCTTTGTTTTTAGTGAAGCAGAAGAAAGACAAATAAGATGAAGTGTTTTCGCTTTTCACCAGATTGTAGCTGGGGTATTTAGCATAATACTGAAGCGTTATCACACAAGGAGAGAAAGGTATTATGTACAGATTTGTTAGCACATATTTGATCGTTATTAAACATGTAAGCATCACACAGGTTTAGCACAGACGAGGAAGAAAGGGAGGAGGAGAATTACTGAAAAGAAGAGAGACTTGATAGATATTGCTGCTTTGTTTGTAATCTAGCAGTGAGGAGGTGTTCACATTGAGCTGCTGTACTGCCAGTGCTGAGCACACATTTATGTGCTTGATTTTATGCAAGAGGTTTGAAAATGGTACATTTTTACATTATGATTGTTTTCATATCTGTTGCTCCTGTCAGGAAATCATCGCAATCACTCACGTCAGCACAGTCACCTCCTCCGACACACACCAGATCCCAATCACCCGAATTCTGATCACCTGCACCTGCATCACCAATTAAGCCCGCTATATCTTCTCACTCCACTCAGCATTCCAGTGTCCGGTCTACCGTTCACTACCTGAACATTGCCAGACTCCTTACAAGCTTTACTAACTGTTGTTTCCTTACCTCCAGAAGTCCCTTCAGTTGCCGCTGTTCCGATTCTCCTCAGCCCCGGTTCATCTCCAGGATTCCTACTACTATCATACACAGATTACCAAGAAGCTAAGATACCCAGAACTCTCTCTTATCTCTTACTCACCTGCCTTCGATCCTAACCATCACAGCATTGACAATAAACCCCTCTGTTTACCTGAACTCCTCTTGTCTCTTGCCTGTTTGTGACAGAAGGCCGGACCAAGAACCAACACCTCCATGGACCCCCGTCTTCCATCCACTGCAGAGGTCCTCGAGGAACTAGTCAGCGCCCTCATGACCTCCCTCACGCCAGTCACCACCCCATCATCTGCCTCTGTAAGTCCCATGGCCCTGCCTGCTTCATATGCTGGTGACGCGGCTGTGTGTGGCGGCTTCCTTCTACAAGTGGATTTGTTTATAGAAATGCAGCCGCAGAAGTTCACAACGGAACGTTCGAAGGTAGCCTTCTTAATTTCCCTCCTAAATGGCAATGCGCTGGAATGGGCCCGAGCAACATGGAATGCTGTTCGTGCCATAATTAATTCCTATGATGCTTTCAAACTTCATTTCAGGTAAGTGTTTGGCTCCACGACAGGAGAGTTTTCTGTGTCCGACCAACTTCTGCGCCTGCGTCAAGGCTCCTCCACCACCAGGGAGTACACACTACAATTTCGCACACTAGCGGCGACTAGTGGCTGGAATGAGGCGGCCCTCCTCAGTGCCTACCGTCAAGGTCTGGACCCTCCCCTTCGTGCTCAAATGGCCATCTATGATGACAACATCAGACTAGAGGGCTTCCTACAACGAGCCTCTCGCAACGGTTGTCAGCCTGCCAGCCCCACGAAGCCGCCCACCAGCCCTTCGCGTCCACCAGCGGTCCCTCTGTACCAGAGCCCATGCAAATGGATTCCACCCGACTCATTCGCGCTGAGCGCGCTCGCCGCTTAGTGGCCGGAATCTGCCTGTACTGTGGTGTGCCAGGACGTTTCATCCGCTTCTGCCCAGTCAAACCCCCACGCCCGGCGGTGAGTACCCTCCAAATAGAACCAGAAATATAGACTTTATCCCTGCTGCCAGTGCAACTGCTAACCCAAAACCTCTCGGTTTCAGCCCTCATCGACTCGGGCTCTTCGAGCAATTTCATATCCTGTGACCTCCTACAGCGTCTCCATCTACCCCGCCTACGTCAAGCCCGGGAGCTCCGAGTCGAGACGATTCAGGGAAAGCCACTAGGGCATGGGCGGTTGCAGTTTTGCACCTCACCGCTAAGATTGAGGATCGGAAGTCTGCATGAGGAAACCATCTCCTTCCTGGTACTAGAGGGACCCACAGTGGATATCATCCTGGGACGCCCCTGGCTCACTCTCCATTCTCCAGAGGTCAGATGGGAACCCTGTGATATCACTCGCTGGAGCGAGTCATGTCAGAGAAACTGTCTCCGCACTCTACCCGTACTGCTTCCACGCCCCGTCAGGGCTCAAGTTGCTTCCACCCTGGTTGAGAGCCCAGAACCGCAAGAGACACCGACCGTCCCATCTGACTATGCGGCGTTCCAGGATGTCTTTAGTAAGCAGGCAGCCACTCGCCTTCCACCGCACCGGCCATGGGACTGTGCCATCGACTTGCTGCCTGGGGGCAAAACTCCCTAAGGGTAAAGTTTACCCACTGTCCATCCCGGAGCGCAAGGCCATGGAGGATTACATCCAGGAGGCTCTTAAGCAAGGTTTCATCTGCCCATCCACCTCCCCGGCAGCCTTGAGCTTCTTTGTGGGCAAGAAGGACGGGGGCTTGAGGCAGTGCATCGACTATCGCATGCTGAACTCTCAGATGGTGAAACTGCCATACCCACTTCCCCTGGTCCCAGCCGCCCTGGAGGAACTCTGTGGAGCTCGCGTCTTCTCCAAACTGGAGTTGCGGAGCGCATGCAACCTCGTTCGCATCAGGGAGGGCGACGAGTGGAAGACTGCGTTCATTATCCCCGCAGGCCACTATGAATACCGGGTCATGCCGTATGGCCTGTCTAACTCCCAGTCCGTCTTCCAAAGCTTCATGAACGAGGTGTTCCTCAATAAGTTCGTGATTGATGTTCTCATACTCCCAGAACCTGGCCGAACATCGCCACCACGTTACGCAGGTCGTTCAGAAGCTATGTCAACATCAGCTGTACCTGAAATTGGAGAAGTGCGAATTCCATCGCTCCTCGGTCCAGTTCCTCGGATATGTCATCAGCAAGGAGGGTATCCAGATGGACCAGAGGAAGGTGAAGGCCATCAGGGAATGGCCGCTTCCACAGTCGGTGAAGGAGTTACAAAGATTCCTGGGGTTCGCGAACTTCTATCGACGGTTCGTGAAGAATTTCAGCATGCTCACGGCCCCTCTTACTTCCATGCTACGAGGCAAACCCAAGTCCCTGTCCTGGAACAGCCTTGCCCGCGAAACCTTAAACCAGCTCAAGGAGGCCTTCAGCACGGCCACCATCCTTCACCATCCGGATCCCCAGGTACCCTTTGTA
>NW_015546111.1:1922539-1937114 GCF_001515605.1 Sinocyclocheilus anshuiensis | reverse complement strand
CACCCAGGCAGGCAACGGACCCTCTCGCTCCTCCAGGCTCGGTACTGGTGGCCCAGTATGACCCGGGATGTCAACAGGTACGTCCAAAGCTGTTCAGTCTGTGCCATGTCTAAAACCCCACGTCATCTCCCCGTAGGCAAGCTCGTCCCACTGCCCGTGCCCCGTAGACCCTGGTCCCACATTGGAGTGGATTTTGTCACTGACCTCCCTGCCTCTGATGGTAACACCTGTATCCTTGTTGTGGTTGATCGCTTCTCCAAGGCCTGTAAGTTCATCCCTCTCAAGGGTCTCCCAACTGCATTTGACACAGCTGAATGCCTATTCACTCAGGTCTTCCGGAACTATGGCCTCCCGGAGGAGGTCATTTCAGACCGAGGGCCCCAGTTCGTCTCCCCAGTATGGAACCTATTCACTCAGGTCTTCCGGAACTATGGCCTCCCGGAGGAGGTCGTTTCAGACCGAGGGCCCCAGTTCGTCTCCCGAGTATGGAAGGCCTTCTTCCGGTTACTGGGAGTGACCGTAAGCTTGTCCTCGGGGTACCATCCACAGACAAATGGCCAGACTGAACGAAGGATCCAGGAGCTCGGACGTTACCTCCGGTCATACTGCCATGACGATCAGCACAGCTGGAGCCGCTACCTTCCTTGGGCCGAGTATGCACAAAACTCCCTCCGTCAGAATACCACCGGCCTGAGCCCTTTCCAGTGCATGCTCGGCTACCAACCCCCACTCTTCCCCTGGACAGAAGAGCCCTCGGAGGTTCCAGCTGTGGACTACTGGTTTCGAGAGTGTGGGACTCTGCTCATGTCCAGCTCCAAGCAGTGCGGAGGCATAAGTTCTTCGCAGATGCCCGGCGTACCGCTACTCCCACCTACCAGCCTGGAGAGCTGGTTTGGCTGTCCACCCGGGATCTGCGCCTCCGCCTGCCCTGTAAAAAGCTGAGTCCCCGCTATATTGGTCCGTTCCCAATACAGAGGCAGATCAACCAAGTCACCTACCTTCTGCAACTTCCACCCAGGTACAAAATTCACCCCTCATTCCACGTCTCACTCCTCAAACCTTGTTCTTCCTCCTCCTCCAGATCCACCGAGCCAGAAGCACCCCCTCCTCCTGAGGGTCTGGATCAGCCCTCGTTGTACCAGGTGAAGGAAATCCTGAATTCGCGGTGACAGGGCGGCCGGTTACAATATCTTATTGACTGGGAAGGATATGGACCGGAGGAGAGGTTCTGGGTGGCCCGTGACGACATACTGGATCCATCCCTGCTGGAAGAATTCCACCGCAACCATCCAAACCGTCCCACACCCCGAAGTCGCGGTCGCCCTCGTCGCCGCATGGGGGTGTCAGGAGCCACCCCTGGAGGAGGGGGTGACCCCTCTGTTTACCTGAACTCCTCTTGTCTCTTGCCTGTTTGTGACAGCTCCGTCACTATAAAAAGGTTTCTTAAATCATGTAAATAATGACGAAAAACAGATGTTCTTACTGTAGTTTACGGATTAAGTTATTATTATTTTAAATATACCTGCACTGAATCTTTTGCAGGTACAATTTAACACTATTTATTCCTTGTAATTAAAGGCTGTGTCTATTGTCTCAGAATTATTTAATCTAAATAGGTAATTGTTGTAATGAAGGCAGATTTTAAACCATTACAACTGGACATTTTAAATTCAGTGATGGTATTTACTTAAAGTAGATGAATTAATCTATAAAGCCATATTTTATTTATTTACACACTACATCATCACTCCAACTATTTATGTAACACTACATCTAAATCACAAATCACTCAGCAGCATTTTGAAGCATGCAGGTGTAATTTATAAACCCACGCTTTATTTAATTTTCAAATTTAGCAGAGCCAAGAAAGGCTATACATGTCATATAAGAGTGGTTTATCTCCGCTAATAGTGCTCCCTGATTTTCAGTCCACCGCAGAACAGATCATACTAGAGGCCTGTAAGCTGAACGCACTGTTTTCTTTTGTGAATCATGGACTACAGTCATGTCTCTATAGGCTTACTCACAGAAGTCCATGTATGCTGCTCATGCTTCACAGTTTAAATCCAGTGCCTGTGTATCAGTTTACGACAGAAAGCAATGTAAGCTTATTTTCTGCTGAAGTGTACATGGATGCTCAGGCTAGGGTGGATTTGAATATGTTAGATGAGAATAGATGGACCCAGACTGCAGTTACAGCTTTTGGAACTGGTTTGCAAAGGTACTCGTTTGGTTTACACTGAGAATAATCAATCTACCTGAATGATTCAACTTCAAGAATAACATTAAAGGAATAGTTCACCCAAAAAAGAAAATGTGTCAAAAAGTCATCCAAGATGTAAATGAGTTTCTTTCCTCATCTGAACTGATTTGAGAAATGTAGCATTCCAAAACAGTTCTAAACAAAGATGCAAGAGAACAACAGGGATGCAGTTTTTCACTTGGGACAGACTTAGGCCAGAATCGACAGTTTAAAGTTAAAATAGCTTAATGATGGATTTTTGGGTGAACTATTCACTTAATAATTGTATATAAGACTAAAAATGATTAAAGATGAAAGGAGAAAGGATACAGAGTGAGTTCATCTCACTTTTCTATTAGTTTAGATCAGTGGTCGCCAACCCGTCGATCGCGATCAAATGGTATTTCTTTATCACTATCCCAGTAGCTCCCGAACATATCAGAAAAATAAGTACAAAAAATGCATTACATTTCTCCAGTCTTTGTACTGTATTTTTTGTACTTATTTTTCTGTTATTTTTGAGAGCTACTGGGACATTGATAAAGAAAAATACGTCATGTTTTATTCTGAAATCAGGACGTTAACAGAGGCAGAGACACTGACGACGGACACAAAGAGGAGTAAATACTGTAGCAGGCAGATGCTCAAAATATAGGAAGAAAATATAAAAATTTAATTGGGGTGAGGGGTTATATGAACGTATCACTGAAGGGAACCAACTGTTTCGACAGCAATTTAGCATATATAAGCACAGTGCTGCTTTGTTTACTGCTGTAACCAAGGAAACGCTGTATCACTGAAATTTTGAATTTATGCTATTATAATATAGATATTTTTGTTTAAGGCCAGTTTGCTTGTTATAGAGCATAAAAACAATAAATACATTTGCTTAAAAAATAAATAAAGTAGCCAGCAACCAGTATTGGAATCTGCCAATTTGCTCGTGAAAAAAAAATGGCCATGAAAAAAATCAGCCATCACTAGTTAAAATACTAAATAAAAGGCGTACAACCTGGGCTGTCTTTTTATATCAATTCTACAATAGGTAAATCTTGTCTTTCATAAAGGCCGAGGTCAGGGATCTTGGGCTTAAAAAGGTTGGTGACCACTGGTTGAGTTGAGATAATGGAAAGTGTCTGTATTTTACGGACTGTTCGGACATTATATGTTAGCCTATGTTTGTGTGCGGCTGTGCAGTGAAGTTTCAGTATTCAGCTCAGGGTGCACCAGTCATGCTAATTGCTCCCAAGGTCAGAGCCTGAGCTGGGCTTTGCTGAGTGTGTATACCTGTGTGTGTGTGTGGCTCTCAGATCTAGCCTGCTTGAATGGCATGTTTTGATCAAGCTTAATTTGATCAGTCGAAAGTGTCAGGTGCGAACAGGGCCTTCTATGGCCTGCTGATTCTATTGTTCACAGTCTCGGTGTGTAGGTGTTTGTGTAGGTTCTCACTTCTCACTTCAAACTTCTGGCCGCTGCTTTCTGCATTTCACAGGTACATTGTGGATGGTTTTTGTGTGCCTATGATTGGTGAACATACAGTTATGTCTCTCTCAGAGTTATGTCTCTGCATATTTTAAAGATCAAGAACATACATAGCCAGTCAAAAGTTTGGACACACCTCATTTTTTTTTTTACAACTATATTCCTCATTTTATATTAAGAGAAAAATAATTAAAAGTTTAAAATAACACAAACAGAATTATGTAGTGTACAAAAAAACCCCATTTTTATATTTTAAACTATTTACTTATCTATTTATTATTTACATTCATTCATTCATTCATTCATTTTCAATTAAAATAATATAAAATATAACTAATTATTTAATTATTATAATAGTGTTTGTTTGTTTGTTTATTCAAAGAAAAATACACTATCATTAAAACTTTTGGGGTCAGTAAGTTTTTTTTTTTTTTTAAGTTTTGTTTATTTAGCAGGGATGCATTAGATTGAAAGACTTTTACATTGTTACAAGTAAATGCTGTTGTTTTGACCTTCTTATTCATCAAAGAATCCTGAAGAAAAGAAAATTATTATATTTAAAAATCTTATATTTATATAAATATTTCCACAAAATATTAGGCAGCACAACAATTTTCAGCTGTAGTAATAATAAGAAATACTGCTTGTTACTAATAAATATATTGAAAAATATTAACATGTATTTTTAAAGTTGTCTATTAAAATACAGTTAAAAAAATAAAAATACTTTACAAAAATACTTTTATAAACATATTAAAAACAGTTATTTTAAATTATAATAATATTTCACAATATTACTTTTTTTTACCTTGTTTTTGCTCAAATTAATGCAGCCTTGGAGAGCGTAAGAATATTCTTGTAAAAACTGAAAAAATCTTACTGATCCCTAATGTGTATTTTATTTTGTAAAGAAATTACGTTGGTGCAATTTATAGTTGTCTGTAATCTAATTTAAGATGGTGAAAAACATTAATTCTGCAAAGTGTGTCCAAACTTGCAAAGTACTGTTTGATACAGACAATATAGACTCTTAATCAGTACCAGGACCGTAGAACTTCCAGCATACATAGCACAGGTAGAGAAGTGCAGTCTGGGTCTTTGACAGCGGCAGTGATGTCAGGCTATGAGTGAGATTGATAGGCTCTATGATCAGGGACGCGCTGCTCTCCTGAACAGCCCAGAGATGGATCACATCACACACACACATTCACACGTCTCCTTGCTTTCCTGGATAAATGAACTAAGGGGGAATTCATAATTCCCTGCTCCAGAAAGACAGAGTGAGAGGAAGAAAGAGACAGAAAAAGGCATACCACTGTCTTCTTCTGGGTCAACCACCTCCCCACTCCTTCTCCTCGTCCCCCTTTCCTACGTCTCTCCCTCCTTCCCGTGTCACCGGTTCTCCTCACAGGTTAGGTGTCAGGGTATGGGCCCGGTTTTGTTGTTGTGGTGTCATCGGATGATTTGTCAACGTGAACAATTTGCCACTCAAGCGAATCAATCAACCTACAGGAATTCACCAACAGAGGCAGAGAGACAAGCGTATCCTCTCAGCATGAGCCTTCGTCGTTAACGCCTCTTCGTCTTCCTCAGACCTGGCCCTCAGACATTTTGGGGGGAACACTACCTCAGTTTACCTCCTGTGTGAGGATCATTCCTCATGTCTCCAAGTCTTTGTCACCGTTTCTTAGTCACTGCTAGTTTCCCGTCTCTTTTTTTTTACTGTACGTTTTCTTTGCTCAAATTAATCTTTGTCATGGCTGATTTGAAATAAGCACCCTATTGCATTAGCACATGCCTTATTAAGCAAATGCTTATAAGAAAGACCTTGCTTAACTGGTAGACAACCTCACAATTAAGACGTCTCTGTGCAAAACATCCCAAACTAAATGCCCTTGCAAATGACCCCAGGGAGCCTGCTAAAAACTTTAATATCTGATGTTATTTTTGTAGTGATGATGATGATGATATTTTCATTGACGAATGACTCAAAAATGAAAATACTGTCATTATTTAGTTGCCCGCATGTCTTTCAAAACCCAGATGGTTTTCTTTCTGCTGTAGAAGACAAAAGGAGTTATAGTAGAATCTTCTAACTGCTGTTTTGCATACAGTGAAAGTGAATGGTGACCACAGCTGTCAAGCTTCAAATGGGGCTTACAATTCAGTCTGTTATCCATAAAAAGCTATCAAATTATTTCAAAAGATTTGGAATAAAGTGCCTGAGTCATATTGACTACACTTACTATATGGTGTCTTATGGAGTTTTTGTCTGTTTGGAGCTTGACAGCCTCTGGTCACATTTACTTTCGTTGTATGCACAATAGGGTTATTATCGTTAACTAAAACTAAAGCTTTTATTTTCTGAAATAAAATAAAAAATATTAGAAAAACTTGATTAGATGTGTTGCCTTGGCATCTAACTGAAATAGTAATATAAAAAAGCTACAAAAAAATCTAACACAACAGAGAGAGAAAGAGAGCTACAAAAAAAGGACCCAAACTTAAACGATTTTAAGTTGAAGCTAAAACTAAAAGAAAAATGTTAAACTAAAAATATTAAACTAAAAATACTAATAAAAATGACACAAGCACATAGGAAAATCACTAAATATTAAACTAAAATTGAAAATGAAAATATAAAAACAAAAGCTAATTTAAAATATTAATAAAAACAACAGTAGTGTATAAATAATGCTAAAATAACATTGCCATGAACATTCTGTTCCACAGAAGAAAGACAGACAATGGTTTGAAATGACACAAGGGTAAGTAAACAATGACAGAATTTTCATTTTTGGGTGAACTATCCCTTTAAACAGTGATGTCATGATGCTTTATGCTATGTATTGTGATATAACATCATTACAGTAAAAAAAAAAAAAAAAATATATATATATATTATCATTACTTTGGATAAAAGCATCTGCTAAATGCATAAATGATATAAAACTGCTTACATGTGACTGCTGAAACTGTTTAAACATTTATTTGACTATTACAGCCAAACACAATGTTTGAAAAATGACTGATGTTTTTATTAAACATCACTGACATTCCAAAAACCTTACAGTGATTTACAGTTAAATTTAAAGGTGAAAGCTCTATTATAGAGCTATAACTGCTTACTGGTCAAACAAATGTCAAGACTGTTTACTTTACCAATTTAACTTTGCTTGTCAAGGACCTCAGGCCTGCCTGCTGAAGTGCCAGAACCATTTTTGATTGTGCACTCTGCAGAGAGGCAACAGTGTCATTATGAAGTGGCAATTTGTCGGGAACCCAACAAAGAAATGTTGTAACAATTAATCACAGGGAGAATGGGAAATAATGTGTAATTATGTTCATTAGGCAGCAAGTGCAAGGGCAATTATCTTCGCCTACCGTAGCCTGTCAGAAGCATGTCGGGAGTGATGCAGTAATAATTCACAACTCGCTGTGTTTTATAAGTATTTTATTAGTGCTTGTGGAGATGGACTAGGGACCAGCAGGTCACCAGGTTCAAAACTCACAGTTCACAAGGCCATTGTTCTCCTGCACCCTTGAGCTGCGACCGAGGTCTGTACAGCAGTTAAGAATTCTGACTAATGTTTCACTGCAGAAAAAAACAACAACCATAAAAAACACCATCACTACAATTCACACATTAATATTATTATATGTATCCCAGACCGGACTGATGTCTGCAAGACTATATCAAATTGCTTTAACATCATTTCATTAGATACAAAATATCAAACCAAGAGGCATCTGCGAACAGATTTGCAAATTTAATGATGTTAAGGTGATTTTTTTAGTGGAAATATTAAGTTATTTACCATATTGTTTATGGACAAATATAAACAAACATCTGACAGCAATGAATATCCAAATACCTGATTGAACAGTATATCTATTAAGTATTTATTTATTTTTGTTTAAATAAATGTCATTTGGTTTAATATAGTTTGTTATCTGATGTGATATGATGATATATTTAATGTGACTAAAGAGTCTAAATAATTTTATTTTAGAAGGAACACTTGATTATTACACTTTATATACACTTTGATTATTAGAAAATGCTAAAAACATGTTTTTAAATATTCTATATAAAATTCTTCCTTGATGAGGGTCTCAAGATATAGGCTGATAAATAGAATATATTGTATTTTAAATAAATAAACACAATTTATTCATTTATTATAACACATCGTTTTTATAAATGTATTTATTTATAAAGTAAAAAACTTTTTAAATAAAACAGAAGCTTATATTTTCTTATTCATTTATTTCAATACTTGAAAACGCTACAGAAAACGCTGACTGTTTTTAACAGAAAAAAATTAAATGAGGAACAATTTCCATATTTGAGTAAGCATGAATTATCAATTTAGTTCTTATTCCATCACAGGATCTCTTATCATGTAGAAGCACAACCAATCAAATGAACATCATCTTCTTTTCTGTATAAGGTGAAAACTGTAGCTTTTTGTCTGTGAAGGTTAAACCAAACTGTAACACTGTCTGTCTTGTGTCAACATTTGTTTTAAACAGTTAAACTCACTTCTTGCTCTCTCTTTCTTGGACTGAGTCTTACTGCCCTGGGCTTCTCGTTTCAATTGGCTCGTCAATTAATTGCTCCAGCAGTTCAAAACAAGCCTCACCTGCCAGTCAGAGGAGCTTGTTTTTTCTGTAACAAACTGAGGAGGTCTTCATCTTCTCCACTCTGTATGAAGCTAAAACAATACTTGACCTGCCAGCTTGGTGCATTATGGGAAGCGACTTGCCCATATGTGTCAATCAGTCAATGAGAGAGTGAAGAAATGTTCACCTTTACATGGCAGGAGTAGAGTTTGAAAACAAGACTCTTGTGGGATGAGGAATTCAGCCATAATTGGCCTTTCTTTCTCCTTGAAGAAGCAAGCTTCCTCTCTTTTTGTATGAAACAAACACTATGTAACTGATTGACCCTTACTTAAAACAAAATTGCTTAAAAAAAAAAAAAAATCAAAATATATTCTTATGTGAGTGAATTAGGATTTACATTTATTGCACAGTTTTAATTCAATTTAATTTTAATCTATTATTTTTGTTTTTGATTGTGACAAAAAATGCTAGATATGTTTTAAATCTAGAATAAGGCCTTCATTTGGAACTCAATAATCACGCAATCAATTAACCGATCAATAAATATAATTTATTTATGTATTTATTATAACACATTTGTACTTATTTATTTGTAATGTAAAATATAAGAGTTTAGTTTTTAATTTTTGAAATAACATAGAAGATTTTATTTATTTATATGATTTTTATAAGAACCAAGTTTTCTCTCTTTTTGAGCAAAACAAACACTGTGAAATGGAACTAAATTGACCCTTACTTAAAAAAATGCTTTTTTATAAAATGTTATGTTATATAATCAATCAATCAATCAATACAATTTATTTATTTAATATTTTATTTATAATTTAATTATAAGATCTTAGTATATAAAGATCTTATAAAATCTTTATATACTAATAAAATAGAAGTTATTTATTTATTTATATGTTTATTTGTTTACTTTTGGGGGACACTTATTTTAATTTGACCGTATTATTTTGAGTGCAAGAATACTCTCTATACTGAGTAATAAATACTTAAAATCTTAATTTTAAGGATGGTACAGTCAAAGTGGTTTATGGAACAGACATTTAAGTTTCAAGTAATGCTTAATTAGGACTCGACTGATTGTTAGCTAAAATTGAAGTAAATCTAAGAATAGCAGAAAAAGCTGTTAGCTGTTGGTATTTACAGTCTTGAACATGAAATGAGGAACAAATGATATATGCATAATATCCGTGTGGCCCTCTGCAATTTTTTCTATCACTTTTTTTTTTTTTTTGCCGCTGCTGTTGTGGCAGGCGACTTTCAAGCTCCATCCTTTCTTTATTTCTTCTTTTCTCCTCAGGCATCTGTCTCTTTCTCCATCTCTATCGTCCTCCCTCTCCGCTCACCCTCTGCAAATTGCAAGCCTATTTGGTTTAGGTTTGTTTTACCCCCTCTCATCCCTCTCAATGTCTCTCATTTTCTCTTACCCTCCCGCTTTCCTGCGTGTGTCTCTGTGTGTGCCCAAGCAGCTGCTTGCGTATAACCGCAGGTAATCTCAGCAAAGTGTCCTCATGAGCCTGTGTCTGTGGGAGGCTTCGCCTCATCTCCCTCCTGCCTCCCTGCAGCTTTAATCTGTGATAGACCATTTCTTAATCGCTGCTAAAGGGGTTCTCTCTCTCTGTTCGTCCTCTCCTTCTCCTCTTCCTCATCTCCTCCTTTTCTCTTTTTCCTCATGCTCAATCATTCACAAGCATGTACCCTCCCACAGTAAGATTAGCACCCTTCGTGTTCGTCCTACATAATCGCTACACAATGGACCCCGCATATCGGCACGGCCCACAGCACCGCTGAGGGTGGGGAGGGGGTGCTATTCCGCACCTTGGTGTAATGCGCCCCCATCACCCCCACACCTCGTTCCCCAGAAGGCCTTTCACTTGTCTCTAGGACCACCATCGTCATCATCATTAGCCTCAGCGTTAAGACCATCATCTCTTGAATCCTTCCTTTTCACTCTGAGAGTTTCGGGCAAGAATTTTGGAGGAAAATGGAATGTCCGAGCTGCAGGCTGGGGGCTGTCTGCAGGGGCGCAGTGGGATGGTATGGACCAGAATATTAATCATGCAAAAGCAGACAAACAGAGCAAACAGCAGAGCAGGGTGAAAATCTCTCGCCTTTCAGTTTTTCTTCACTGCCTCTGGAAACTGCTGCTCTGGTCTCAGATCTGATATCTTTGACATTTTTGTACATTAGACTCATTCTTTTAAATCCCCTTTGATTTTTTCCCCTTCATCTAATCAGATTTGTATTACAAATTTCATTGTGATGACTTTCGGATTATTGTTCTTATCCCTCCTGTCTGTAGGATTTGAATGCAAACCGATTCCTTGCATAAGTACTTGCGTGATTGACATTAACACTGTAGATTATTGAAAAACTGATAAATATTACAGCTGCATCTACCAAAGAGCATTATTACGCTCTTCCGCATGCACAAGCCAATGAATATTGAACAATTATAATAATTTTCAGCACTTAATTCAGAAAATCTATACAAGCGCATTTATATAGCATTAACCTATTTGCATGATACTGATAAGTGGCAGTTGATGCAAATGGGATTAGACGGGGCAGATGTACTAAACCATTCTCATGTGCTGTTTGAATAATGTAAATACAATAATGTGATGTGATATTACATATTATTATTATTATTTTTAGTGTTGCACGTACACTACCATTCAAAAGTTTGGGGTTGTAATTTTTTCTTTTTTAATATCAAATGATATTCTAATATGCTGATCTGGTGCTCAAGAACATTTCTTATTATCAATGTTGGAACAGTTGTGCTGCTTAATATTTTTTGTGGAAACTTTTTCAGGATTCTTTGATGAATCGAACATTTTAAAGAACAGCATTTATTTGAAATAGTAATCTTTTGTAACATTTAGTTACTGTTAGTGACACCAGACTTTTGAACGGTAGTGCATTCCACAAACAAATCAAAAAATACATTAATTTCAACAGGTTTTAGTGAGTGTTTTAGAGGACTGGTCAGTCTGTTTCTGTCAAATGTAAATAATCTCATCTAATGTTTTTTTTATGCAAACTTTGTTTCACTAAATTAATTTGTACCACACATACATTCAGATTAGTAAAAGTAGTGTAATTCATCCAAAAAATATAATTTCTGTCATTTTTTACTCACACTCATGTCATTCTGTAGCGCTATATGACTTTATCAGGACTTTGAAGGGACATTTTGAAGACTACTTAATGATAGATTTTTCACTTTTAGGTGAACTATCCCTTTAAGTTATCAAATTCTGAAGTAGCAGTGTCCAATCACTGCCCACATTTGCAACAATTCTTCACTTTTAACCAATATATCATCTCATATATAGTAAACATGTTGAGATGTTATTTGTCTGTTGTTCTTGCACAAGGACGCTTTGCCCTTGCTTTTCCTCACACTGACCTTACGTCCTCTCCGGGCGGTGAACTGTGGTTGATGGTGGGGTGCTGGGCGGATCGGCGTCCTCAGAGAGACGCTCAGAGGACACGTGAGGGCATAATGTATGCAGGGCCAAATGAAAGCGAGGGGCAGTGGTGTGAATTCGGATTGGGGTTAATGTGGCCGTGGCATTTGGTTGTGAGCCCAAGGGAAGCGCTGTGTACCTTTCTTAGGATGGGGGAGACTGCGCAGACGAGAGAGCGAGAGAGTGATGGAGGTACGTGAGGAAAAGAGCTTATAGTTATTAACTTTTAACCCAGAGAAGGGCGACTGCAAAAGAGGGAGGAAGGCTAATGCATCCGAGATATTGCATTTTAAAAGGTGTGTAAACAAAGTACCAGGATGAGGAGAGGAAGGTGAAGCAAAAAAATGAGGAAAACCGTGAAAACGTCGGAAATGAGCCGAGGCAATTTTAAGTTTTGACTCTCTCTCTCTGTCTTCCTTTCTCTCCCTCTCTCCTTCTCTAAGTCAGTGCTCTGATTTATGACTCAGTTTAAACGAAGGCCACATGTCTCTCCCAATGCTGCGATTTGTCCCCGCACCCCTTCGTCTCAGCTTCCTCGCAAAACATCAGCACACACAATCAAAATAATACACCATTCCTTAAATGGGGCTCCACTTTTTTGGGTACTGTTTTAGGTCGCTCATTTCACCCTAAGGGACTATTGGGTTCTCGCACACAGTTTGATAGAGCTGATCTGTTGCCTGTTTGGTGGTGGTGCTGCTTCGTAGAGACCGGAGGAAAATGCAAGATGAGGGGAGAAAAAAAGATGACAGCTTACAAGGGAGCCATTAATAATTCTCAGAAGCAAGGTTGTCCTGACACAGAGAAAATAGGGTATGTAGAGGAAGGCCCTTTTATTTCCCACATAGAATACTGTAAGAGGACTGTATTTTATTTATTTATTTTCACAATTGTTGTTTAAAAGTCTATGTCTGGTGTATTGACCCACATTTGAGTAGTTTCACCTAGAACCTCATGTGTGCTTCCGTCTGTATTGTTGCAATTGTTAAAGGGATAGTTCACCCAAAAATGAAAATTCTGTCATTAATTACTCACCCGCATGTCGTTCCAAACCCGTAAGACCTCCGTTCATCTTCGGAACACAAATTAAGATATGTTTGATGCATTCTGACAGCTCTCTGACCCTCCCATAGACAGCAAGGGTCCTTACACGATCAAGGTCCAGAAACATAACAAGGAGGTAGGTAAAATAATCCATGTGACATCAGGGGTTCAACCATAATTTTACGAAGCTACGAGAATACTTTTTGTGCGCAAAAGAAAAAAAAAACTACTTTATTCAACAATTTGTCTCCTCCGTGTCACCCTAGCACCAGTTTGGAGAGTATCCACTGAACGCAAACAGCGTATGCTATTCTATTGAGTAATTAATGACAGAATTTTCATTTTTGGGTGAACTAACTGGGCAAAAATAAATAGGTAAATAAACAGAAATAAAAATAGAACTTTTTTTCTTGTTTTCAAGTAAAACATTTAAAATGTATACAAATATTTTAAACTTGAAAAGCAAAAAAAGAAGCATAAATATCACTACTTTTTATTTTGTATTATAGAAAAGTAAAACAATTAGGTAGTGGAGTAATAAGATGTATTCTCTGAAAACAAGCCTTATTATTTTATGCCATGTTCGTTTAAATAAAAATGTTTAGATATTTTTTGTGGAAAACAAGACATACTGATACTGACATGCATATAAAAAAGATATTAATTTATTTGTTTGAAGTGAACAATCAGAAAAAAAATATTAAGAAAATTAACGTAATAATTTATCTAATAGAATAGGATGCCATTGTCGGACCTGCAGTCACATGCTCGATTACTTTGACCTAAAAGGGTTTGAAAAAAGGGGTTTGACCTCAACAAGATTTGATCTCTGTGTCAGTCTCTGACAATGACTGCTGGTCCAAAGTTTTCTCACCCAGATCCTTAGTCCTAAACCTGGGATTTGAACATCAAATGTCATCCTTGTTCAGAGATAAGATTCTATTCCTTTGATATTCAACCATGTGTCAGTATTCCTCCCTCTCAGTTAGTCTGACCATCCTCCCAGTTTACCTTAACCACAGCTTTGTGGATTTGAAATGGAGAAAAGCCATATTTGTTTACTCTCATAACCTGTCCGTTGTACCAGGTGGTGACTCCCTGTGGGACACGACTCACATGAACCAGTGTTGGTGTAGCAGGAGACACTACAGCAGTCTTAACAGCTTTCTGCAGTCTCCAGCAGGACCAGTCAACTGAGATGGAACCCCTGGAGAACACAGGAGAGGGTATGAGGAGTGAGGGGGTGGGGAAGAGTTTACATACATGTGCAGTAAAATGAAACAAATGTGTACGAAACACTGCAAAACAAGTCCAAATGGACAGAGTTTAGGTTAATGAAATAAAGGCGCATCAGAATGATGAAGTATTTAAAATGAAGTCTAATACAATGACATAACTAAACAAAAAATCTAAATATCTAAATCTTTAGAAATAATATTATATATAATATTATCATTTATTAATATTGATTATATCATATTGTAATTCTATAATTTGTAAATACTTTTAAATTAAATTAATTAATAAATAATATCACAGAAGGAATGTAATATAATATACAGAAGAATATAATATACATCATATATAGCTACATATAACAATAAATAAATTGTTAAATATAATGTACTGTTATATGTATTGCATATTATATTCCTTCTGTATATTACATTATAATTTATTGATTTATTGATTTTTA
>NW_015546111.1:1919848-1920289 GCF_001515605.1 Sinocyclocheilus anshuiensis | reverse complement strand
TGTGTGTGTGTATATATATATATATATATATATATATATATATATAAAAGGCATATTATATGTAATGTTATATATAATGTAATGTATATTATATTCCTTCTATTCCTTTTGTGCTATTGTTAATTAATTAATTTAATGTTTAAAATGTATATTTTTGTGCTATTGTTAATTAATTTAATTTTAAAATTATTATAGTGTATTTATTACACATATTATTACATTTGTATATTTCATTATATGGTATAGTATCAAAATCTCCATCTTTTCTCTCCATCATTTTGTTTTTGAACATGTCCTGTGTGTACAACCCCTTAGACCTTGAATACATTTTCAAATTTTAATTATAACTAATTAATTCACTTTAGAAATCACACACACACACACACACACACACACACACACACACACACACACACACACACACACACACACACACACACA
>NW_015546111.1:1898699-1919494 GCF_001515605.1 Sinocyclocheilus anshuiensis | reverse complement strand
CACACACACACACACACACACACATATATATATATATATAATATAACAAAACCTGTCTTGAAACACCTGGGTCACAAACACACAATACTAAACTTTCATTTAACTCACCCCAGAACAATCCTGCTGCCCTTGCAGCCAATGAGTCCATCCAGGGCCGTTGTCAGGCCGGGCCGTGCCTGAAGCTGGAGTTGAGGTGTGTTGCTGCCGGGGTCACGCGCTGCCACTGTAGGTTAGGCTGCTGGTCTGATCTGTGTTGACAGTGCAGATACCTGTCAAGCCCAAGGAGACATGTAGTGCTTCCAGCTAGAGAGTGAACCTTTCGCACTGTCCACTGCTGGAAGGATGGGTGAATCACAGCTCGAGTCTTCCATTCGATCGGTTCATGTCAAGTCAGGTACATACAGGTATATAAGCGTCAGTGATGGAGGAGGAAAGACATTTAAATGTTTGCCTCAAGTTTACCACCATTTATCTAAAGCTGATACACAAACCCTGCTTGTTTTGCTGCCATTGCCAGTCCTAGGAAGCGTAAAACCAGAAGCCAGACAGTAGCAAATTAAAAAGAAGGCTGTAAAGTTCAAAAGCCCAGCGCCTAATAGCTTTTTAAGGTGAACTGTTTCCCCATCACATTTGTAAACGGGCCCTTATTTACCCGCACACGCATGTGTGTCTGTTTGGGGGGGTTGGGTAGTTGACCTTTGCGAGCAGAGACATTGTCTGAGAGTGAACGCCACTCGCTGCATCTTAATGGCCACCAAACAGCTACACTGCTATCCTCTGATATTTGCTTAAACATGAGCACAATACATATCAAAGATATTTACAAAGAGAGCGCGGTCAGCAGTTACCCAACAGAGAGAGACAGCCAAGATGGAAAACAAGGGGATATTACACACAGAGATTGGTCTCTCTGAAGCTAAGGCTTCAGTGCAGCAAATACAACACATGAGATGCAAATGCTTTTGATAAACCATAAAGAGGGACAGATAAGAGAGGGGTGCCAATGAACTGTGCCAATAAAATACAGCTAAAGCTCCACAAGACTCGAAAAGGCACTTTCTATAAAAAGGGTACAAAATCAGGCCAGAAC
The DNA here is from genome assembly GCF_001515605.1 of Sinocyclocheilus anshuiensis. Taxonomy (NCBI): domain Eukaryota; kingdom Metazoa; phylum Chordata; class Actinopteri; order Cypriniformes; family Cyprinidae; genus Sinocyclocheilus; species Sinocyclocheilus anshuiensis. The sequence continues at coordinate 1,918,404 of NW_015546111.1, read as the reverse complement.
CTCTTAAAAATTAGTAAAGGATACGTTTTTACTGTTTTGTTTTAAATTCTATTTACATGATGCTGTTACCATAATGCCTAAATATTTGAATATGAATATTTAAGTACTTTGAGATTTTAGTAATAAAAATATAAATATAATAATAATACATAAAAGACAAATGTAAATAAAATAGATAAATGTAGGGTATCAGACCGAATTAGACAATCTAAGATTTAGTCAAAAACACAGTTGAAACACGAGGAGCCGAATTCCACAGAGGCCCAAGACACAGGATGTTCGTAAATCAGATCCTGGCGCCACAAGCCTGAACCAACTAGCAGCTTTGAGTAGCTCACAGCATTTAAACAAAAGAACTATTCCCTTTAAAATCTTAAATGATTCCCTTTGAGCTAAATTGAACTGTTTCCCTTACATAAAATATCTAATTAAAATAAAATATATACTGTCTTTTCTCTTTAATATCTTTAGATATTTTCAAATGTAATGACAAAGCTGGTTTTCATCAGCCATTGCACTCTTCACTGTCACATGATCCTTCAGAAATCATTATAATATGCTGATTTTGTTCGCAAGAAACATTTCTTATTATTATCAATGTAGAAAACAGTTGTGCTACTTAATTTTTATTTATTTTATTTAATTAATTAATTTATTTTTTGTAGAAATTATGAAACATTTTTTCAGGATTCTTTGATTAACAGAAAGTTTAAAAGAACAGGATTAATTTGAAATAGAGTTTTTTGTAATGTTATACATGTCTTCACTGTCACTTTTAATCAATTAATGCTTCCTTGTATTCATTTAATTAACTAACTAACTAACTAACTAAATAAACACGTTTGAGGCTAAATCTAAGACTCGTTTAGCTAAATATTATGTTTTTATTCATTCAAACTAGTTTTTCGAATTAGTAGATTAAAAATAGAGCTTAATCGCAATTAATTGAATTGCTATGTCAAAGATTATTATCAAAAAGATGGAATTTTCTATTATAATCATTGGAAACACAGTTTTAATTATTGGATATAGTCGAAAGATTAAGACCTTTGATGGTGGAACAGGCCAAAATCATATTAGATGTATTTATCTTACTTAATACATTAGTTCTTACAATGGTATTTGAGCCTAGAATGCTTTAGAATAAGTCATAGGACAATGTTCATGTTTCCATGTTCATGGAAAGTGCCAAATATGTCATTGCATGTTACTGGGAGAAAATTGAGTTTTTGAGCACAGACTCACAAATTGTATTTTCGCCTTTAAAACATTATAGGAGAGAGAGGAAACTCATCCTCTTGTGATCTAACAGTGGTGCTAGATTGAGGGGCAGAGGTGTGCTGTTGAGAGCGGTGGATTCTGTCATGTGGCCATAGAAATCAGGAGTGTAACAGAGTATAATGGAGCTCCAGAACTGAAGGGGAAGTTTGTCTCTTTAGGCTATGGTTACGTGATTAGCCTCTGCTGCCTCTTTCATATACCTGCCGTACTCTCTTCCTGCCTGCAGCCAAGCCGCATCTAATGTTCCCTTTACTTCTCTGCACACCAGAGCGGGGATGGATCACAAATGCATGAATTTGTCTAGTTTCCTCTCTGCATAACTTCTGAATGTATCAAACTCTGACAGCTGATTCTAGGCCAGTTAATCTATTCCTGGGGGGATGTGTACCTTTGGAGGGATGGGAAAAAAACACCTCAAGCAAATATGAAGCTACCCGCTTTTCTTACTTTTTCTTCCTCTGTCCCTTTTTTATGCCCAGTTGTCTTCATGAAGGCAAATAGCATGCGTTTTAAAAGCACATCACGCTCTCACGGTTAAAAATCGCACAGAAAGGTCAAGAAAATTACAGCAGAAACAATTGATGTCAGAGAAACAAATGTGTATTGTGATGCTGGGAATTTTCTACTCGCGTCTGCTCAAAAGGAGTGTGTGTTTATGTCTGAGCGGAAAGGATTTATCATGAGATTTTTTAAGTGACAGGAAGAACATCTATGTTTTGTCCAAAAAATTATGGCATTTAGCTGTTAGCTTTTATTCATTGTTTCCTATTTTCAATGGCCATTTGCTCTAGAAATGTAATCTGATGCAGATCCATCCATAATACTGAATTTAACAGATTACAGAACAAAATGCAACAAGATATATAATGTCTACTATTTTTATTTTGCTATTGTTTTCAGAAAAGACTACAAAACGGAAAAAAGAAAAAAAAAAAAAAACTGTCTCTCCACCACATTTTATTTGGCAACACAAACAAATTCACACTCCTTTTTTTGCTCATTAATTATGCAGTTAAGAAAAAGCTGCAATGTAGAGAACGGAGGAAAGGTGAAAATGAGGGATTCAGTTTTCCCTCCTCGCTGAATATTCATAATATATTCCTTTCTGATGCTTTCCACCGTTGTTTGTTCCAGTTTGGTACTACGACTTCCCATATCGAGAAGCTGTTAGCTACCAGGAAATCGTTGAATCTGCATCAACGAGAGAAGGAAGGTGTCTCAACTCCTCTCAAACAGGTGTTGGTTGTCTGCTACACGCTGCGTATGATATTTAAAGCATGGCTTGATCTTCACCCCCAGCCAACCCCCTGTCAAAACCCTCCATATTGTGTGAAGTTGGTTGTTTTAAGCCAACAATGTGCTATGCTCTTGACACACGCCACAAAGTGCATTGCATTTTTATAGTCGGAGTCATTAACATTATTTAACTGCGGACACCACCACCATTTTTCATTTTCAGCGTAACTCTAAAAGTACTTAGGCATAATTATTTCACCACGAGCCGCTTTGTGAGGAGAACTACTGTCATAAAACCTCTGGCAAATCAGGAGGCATACCCACTCTTCCCGAAGTCTGATCTGTACCTATTTATTTATTATTTTTTTTATTTGGTATATATATATATATTTTTTTTTATTCCTTGACAATTTTGGGTTTCTGGAACTGTTGCCTCTCCACTTTGCGTGCCACAATAATTGGTCGGCAGAGTGGGATGCAAATTGCAGCTGATGTTAAAATGCATCTTAAGGGGATGGAGATGTCTCTTCGGAAGTCAAAGTATAATTTTTCATCCACTTTCTCTCTCACTTTTTCTCTAATTTTTTTTGTCAATAAACCTTTTCAAGCTTGGGATGAGGTCAGACACCAGCTTTTTATTCATCTTGTGAGGATTTGCAGCTCTTGTAAACCACTTAAAACTATCCAAAAGGGGGTCAGGGACCCCTCAGTTCATTTAGTTTTATCTTTCTCTAAGTTCTGCCTGACCTCAAGCACATTGCATTGCCAAAGCGCGGCCTGCTTGTTTCTCGCTACGTTATTTGTGTTCTTGATTTTTTCATTCTCCTTGAAACAAGATGGTATAAATTATTCAGGAAATGTCTATACAGTTTCCCCTTAAAAAGCTTTTTTTGGAATAATTACAGAGAAACAGATCTTTCAAACAGTTCATTTCGATGAACCTGTTCAAAGAAATGATTAAACGGTTGGTTTACATTATCAGTCATGAATGGGACATACCCGAAAGTGACAGTTCTAGGTTTAATGAATTGGTGAGTTGATTTGAGAACCATTTTAAACAAATCAGTCCAATTCATAAATGCATCATACAGGCTGGTTTTGTGAACCGGTTCAAATGATTCAATGAAACTATTTGACTCAAAAAATTTTTTTTTTAGCAATAACTAGTGAATGAATCATTCTGATTTGTGCGTGTGAACCGGTTCAAATGATTCAATGAAACTATTTGACTCAAAAAAATTTTTTTTTAGCAATAACTAGTGAATGAATCATTCTGATTTGTGCGTGTGTGTGTGTGTGTGAATCAGCTGAATGAAATAACTGAAAACATCTGATTCAAAGAATCATTTGATTAGTTTCTGTGAATTGGTTCAATTAATTCACTGAAAACAGCTGACTGAAAGAAATATTTTTTTTTTAGCAATAATCAGTTTATCAGACATAAAATCTAGACTTGATCATATAACTTACATACTATATATCACTATATCTTGCGTTGTTGTGGTGTTTAGTGATTGATTATATTAATTGCTGCTGCAATTCCATGTATTTTTTATTTTACTTTATTTTTTGTTAGGATTAGCTATGGTTGCTAGGGTGAACTCATTGGTCACCTCTCATTTCCTCTCACAGAATGCAGCAGTGTGAGCTTGAAACTCGCTGTAAATCCACCTCAGGGCTTCAACCCCCTCTTCCTCACGCAAACACATCGCTGGTAATCCTAAAACCAAGACTCGTGTGCAGGGGACCAGAACTAATGAAGACAACTGTTCAATTACTAGCTCAATTAATACAAGTGCCTGGGAGCTCAGAGCTCTGAGCAAAGACGTTACGCAGTAGATGTTGTGGCCAAGCATATAAACCGCCGATGGCGATCCTACATCCAATCTCAAGGCTTAACCGGTAATACTGTGTCCTGTTTAAAGTGCATTTTGTGTATGTGAGGAGGGTTTTTTGAACATACAAACAAAGGCTCTCAAGCACAATATGGCCACTATTAAGAACTGAGACTTGGTTTAGGGTTTGTGTGCAGCAATGTAATGTAAGCACTTAGCATATATTTCTTACGATTTGCTTGTTAACCTTGTTTAGTTAATATAATGCTAATTTAATTTGCATTCATTCTTGATTTGCCCTGCTCTCTTTTATCCTTTTGTTACCATTGACCTTTGTTTGGCATATAAATTAGGCTGTTTTAAAATATGCAATGACACATGCGGCTACTTATTTTTGTTCTTTTGAGATTTTTGCTACGTCAATAGTTAGAGAGGGCTGTTTTAAATTAATGTTTCACTTGCCACAAAAGAGACGTCCTCTGAACCTTGTGGCCCAATTAAGCAAAGGCTTCCTCAAGCACAGGTACATAATGCGTGGTCAGCTCCAGCATTGGTATGCATCACTCATATTCAAGTCCAGTTTTGGCACTCCGTGTGGACACTGCAAAACTACAAGTGTTCCAACAAAGAGGTGTAGCGTAGCACCTTGGTGCCCAAAGGGAGCTGCCTCCCAATGATTAAAGATTAAAGATGCAAGACACACACATAATTACAAAAAACGAATTATTTCCTTGAAAATTATTTAAAAAAAAAAAAGTGCTTCCACAGGGGAGTTGGCTCTAATTATTTCATTTAACTGTAAAAAAGGACCTTGGGGATAGTATTTGCTGTTCGTCTAGTTTCAGTTTTTCTTTCTCCCCCACTGTCTTAGCATTGAAGTACGAGCAGGTCATCATGATTAGGTCTTCGTCGTCATTAAGTATTCATGGTCAAACAAACGTACAGAAATATGGACTCAGTGGCCGAAGTGAAAATCTGTCTTACTTACCATATTTCAATGTCAAAATGCTCCCAGCAGATTTTAATCATGGTATGCATCATACAGGGATTTATTAATGCTGCGATTGGACAAATGGATACTGGTAGGGTTTTCTATGATTCACAAAAGTTCATTCTAATAGCAATGAACATGTTCTACAAAGGTTGACAACAAAAAATGTACAAATCTTTGTCTTCATCTTGAAGTACATATTTACAGTTTCATATTTTAACAAATTTAATTTTAAAATTATTTGACTGAAACATGCAATATTTATTTTAAAAGAAGTGCCACTTGTTATTTTCTTATATTATGCAAATACATTTATAGAAATATTAAATTTTATTAAATGTATGCAAATGTATACATTTATACAAAGATTATATTTTTAATCTCTCTTATGCTCATCAAGGCTGCATTTATTTGATCAAAAATATAGTAAAAACAGTAATATTTTTGAATATAGTAAAAACAGTAATATTTTGAAATATTAATACATTTTAAAATAAATGTTTTCTATTTTAATATATTTTCAAATGTAATTTATTCCTGTGATGGCAAAGCTGAATTTTCAGCAGCCATTACTCCAATCTTCAGTGTCGCATGATCCTTTAGAAATAATTGTAATATGCTAATTTGATGCTCAAAAACATTTTTTTTAATCAATGTTGAAAACAGTTTCGCTGCTTAATATTTTTGTGGAAATCGTGATACATTTTTTCAGGATTCTTTGATAAATAGAAGTTAAAAAAGAACAGCATTTATTTGAAATAGAAATTTTTAAAACAATGAAAAGTCTTTACTATCAATTTTGATCAGTTTCATGCATTTTACTGAATAAATATAAAAAAATCTTATGACCCCAAACTTTTGAACAGTTGTGTATATATAGAAAAAATATATATTTTAACTATTTTTTTCTGTAGGTTCTTGTCCATGACACACGTACAGTACATTATTTTGCGCTCAGTGGTGTGAACTGCCACAACAAAACAAACCTGCACGGGGGAGACAATGGCTGCACCGACAACACTAGCGATGATGACGGTAATCATATGTGTTTGTGGTGGGGTGTTTCATCACCTGTCCACTGCTGTGGCTTGTTAGAGGACAAATGAGTCTTAATAAAGCAGATTCCCCCCATGGCTCCACAGGGCGCTGTGCAACAAAGCTGTTCACTGGACCAGGCGGCCTGGGGAGTAGATTGATTACCCGCAGAATCATGGTCCCGCCAGCATGTCTGTGGGGCGAGAGATCTTATTGGCCTCCCCCACCATCGATCCCTATACACGGCCCTCCACTTCAATCCCTTCATTCCTCACAGCCCGGCTGCTGGAGGTGGCAGCGGACGACAGTACATCAGGGCTGCGCGTGGATCGCTCTGCATACTTGTTCTGTGGTGTAACAGTCTTTTACACAAATATAGCGGTCTGGAAAACCCCTTTGGCAAACATTGGTACAGATCTGCCATTTTTGAGCTGCAAGTTATCGTAAACAAACTGTTTTTTCAAGCAGTGCCACATGCAGGGTTTTATAAATCCCGAGGTCTCAAAATGTAGCTAGCTGGAGGGGGTTCAGGGGCAATCGTCACATTTAAAATTACATGAATGAAGCTCCAAAATGAAAATTTATTATAAAAATTACTCACCATTGGACCATCCAAGATGTAGAGAAATTTAGCATTACATCACTTGCTCACCAATGGATCCTGTCAGTGAATGGGTGCCATCAGAATGAGAGTCCAAACAGCTGATAAAAACATCACCGTAGTCCACAACATGACTCCAGTTTATCAATTAATGTGGTGTGAAATGAAAAGTTGCATGTTTGTAAGAAACAAATCCATCATTAAGATTTTTTAGCTTCATACAATAGTCCTCTATCCATAATATTGCTTTCTCCAGTGAAAAAGTTGTCTTGTCTGAATCAGGAGAGAAATATCAAAGATCTAGCACTGTTTACAAGCAAAAACAGTTCTAAACAAATGCGATATGTCGGTGGATTTTGATGTGATGGGACAACAGGGGACGGACTTTTTCACTGGAGGAAGCGTTATTATGGTTTATGGACTTATTTTGGTCAGAAGGGACAATTTAAAGTTAAAAAGTAAGTGCTATGGGTTTTTCGGATATAGTTAAATCATGGCTGGCCTCGTATTTATCAGGGAGAGAGCAAAAGGGTAGAAGTTGGAGGGATGCTTTCTGAGAGTAAAACTGTTTACAACGGAGTCCCACAGGGTAGTGTACTTGGTCCTCTTTTGTTTTTATTATATATTAATGATATTCAGGCTGTTTGTGAGTGTAATATGTTTTTATATGCCGATGATGCTGCTTTATTAGTGTCTGAGAAGAAGACTAATAGAATTCAAGAAAAGCTAGGTGAGGAGCTAGTTAAGGTAAAGGATTAGCTGACCGAAAATAAGCTTTTATTACAGTTAGGAAAAACAGAATCTATTCTTTTTGGGTCTAAGTATAAATTGAGTAAGGAACATGATTTAGTTTAAGTTGATGGGAACCTACTAACAAATAAAACATCTGTAAATTAACTAGGTTTTGGATAATAATTTTGGATAATTAACTTTGTTCTGGATAATAAATTAAGTGGGGTTAGTATGATCAGGACAGTCTTTGTAAACGTTAATGCTAGAATTAAGTTTATAGCTAGATATGCTGTTTTTTTGGGTGGAGATAGTTTAACGGTACTAGCTACAGGCTTAGTTCAGTGCCATTTTGATTATGCCTGTTGTTCATGGATGACTGATTTATCCAGAACATGGATGACAAAGTTACAAAAATCACAGAATAAACTGATGAGATTAGTTTTAGGATTAAATGGTTTAGTCATGTATATAATACACACTTTCAGCAGCTTGGTTGGTTACCAATTCAAAGAAGATTAGTATTTTGGAAATTAAAAATGGTACATAAAATTATTAATGATAGGGCTCCAGTATATTTTAATTCTTATTTTTCTCGGGTTATTGTAAGGCATGGGCATTTTACCAGACAGAGCACTATGGATATTAATTTATGTAGGTATAGGACACTATATGGTCTAAGGTCTGTATATGGTTTAAATATTCAGGCGCAAAAGAATGGAATATGCTGCCTATGGATATCAAGGTATTAACAGATTGTGAGGGTTTTAGAATAAGGGTGAAGAGACTGTTTTTAGATAAGATGATTTAAATGTATAAGGAATTGCTTGATCTGTTTGTTATATGGGTGAGTGAATTTTTTTTTATTATGATTTTTTTAGTAGGATTTTCTTCGTTTTTCTTATAAAAGCAAGGACCACAATGGAAATAAGTTAATGCAACTTTATTGTGTTATCCTTGACAGGAAAGTAGTAACAGTGTATTACTACTTTGTAAGTCAAATAAACTCAAACTCAAAATGCCTTAATTATGTATTTGTATCTTACAAACATGTAGTTTTCACTTCACAAGATGACAGTAATTCATGAACTATATTCGTGTGGATTACTTGTGGATTATTGGGATGTTTTTATCAGCTGTTTGGACTCTCATTCTGATGGCACACATTCACTGCAGAGGATCCATTGGTGAGCAGGTGATGTGATGCTAAATTTCACCAAATTTGTTCAGATGAAGAACTAAACTCATCTGCATCGTGGATTGTCTGAGGTGAGTAATTTTTATTACATCTTATCTTACACTTTATGGTCATGTTTGCAAGGAGCTGATATTGGGCAGAACAGACTGAAGCTCCTGATCTCCCATGTGTACAGAGCAGCCTTTTGTCTATGTGCTGCTGTATTTTAAGATGAGGTCTCTTGTTTCCACAAGCATATGTCTTCTGGCTGGGCAGGAGTGTGTGATAGTCTGACTTAACGGATAGAGTGTGATGATTATACTAATCACAGACGCTGCGGCGCACAAACGGCTGTGAACTGTAAGAATGGTGACGGCGACGATGGGTTGATGTCATCGACCCGCTATGAACTGTACTCTCAGTCAGACACCTCATACCAAACTGGCGTTGACATCCATACACCCTGTCACTTCAGCCCCCGAGGAGATAGCACCGCTCTCCCCATTATGAGGGTCCCTCAGGAGGCTGCACTTTACTTCCCATGAAGCGGGAACACACTGATAGCCCTGTGACAGTGTAATTAGCAACTTCCCAATCAGAACTGCTTTTCTGAAATAAAGAACTTTGGTGTCATGTAATAAATGATGATACTGTTGGCAAAGACTATCAACTCAAAATTACAGTGACAGAATTTGGAGATGCAGACGGTAATAAAATTTGGGTTCATAAAAAGTAACGCTGATTGTGAGGAAATACTGTCAGATGATGCAATACTTCCGGAAAGAGTGCAGGTTTCTTTTCTCTCACTCTTTCTGTATCTTCTTTTCCACCACTCTCCATTACTGACTCATTATATACTTGAGGAGACCTGGTTCAACTTCTCTTGCTGTGACCTTCCAGACTCTTGCCAGGTCTACTGCTCCATGACTGCAGATTGGAGAAGAATTTTATATTTAATATATATTCAATAATTATATATATATATACGTTTTACATAAAAATATACATAAAATATAACAAACATGTTTGTATATTATTTGTATGTGGAGTATGTGAATATCTAAAAACAGATACATAAAATTGTGTTTAATATATTTTTAATAGTAATTATTATAATAATAATGAATAATTATATAATTATTATTATATTGATATATAAATTAGTATTAGCATAATAATTATAATTGTTTATTATTAATATGTTAATTCATATTTTATTATTAATATGCATATTAATTAATATAATGTATGATTACTATAAATAATATAAGTGCAGCATTTTTTTGCTATTATAATAATAATACATTTAATATTTTAATAATTTAATACTTATATTTCGGGAAAAAAAGTTTAATTCGAGAATTGAGCCAAAGCAATTGAGAAAAACTGTAAATTAGTTAAGACTTTATTCAAGACAGATGTTTTCATCTCCAGTCTTTTTCTCAAACAAAAATCAGGGCATGTGACCATGTAAAGTCAATTCTTGTAACAGCAGTTTTAGTCAGTCTGTGAATTTGCCAGCACAAGGTCTTCACGGTCACCTCAGCATGTTTTCGGTGCACTTTTTCTGCAGGTCTGGTGAAGATGGCCGTGCACAGGGTAGAAGTGATGAAAGAGGAGAGAGAGCTCTCTGAGATCCAGGCAGTTCAGTCAGCATCTCAGCAGGCCTTATGGAGACTATTGAGGACTCCACTGGCTTTTTTAGGTCCCTTTGAACAGGTGCTTTTCTCCCAGTGCTGCTGGCTTCTCTTTGGATCTCCAAACACAAAGAGCTGCTATATCCCATACATTTAAAGCCCCCACTTGTTTGTGTGTGGACACACACATGCACTTATGAGCACACGTAGAAGCAAATGCTCAAGCACACAAACACTTTTGGGGTTTCTCTCAGAGGGACTTCCTTTGCACCTGTTTATTTGTTCTTTTCCCCCTCATATATACTGTATATATATATATATATATATATATATGAGTGGATCTAACTCACCCAAAACAGCGTGGGTGAATTTGAGAGGCAAAATATCCTCTGGTTTCTCCCTCTTTCTCTCTCTGTCTGTCTTTCTCTATCTATCTCTGTCTCTCTCTCTTAAAGACTCCTCCGGATCTCATGATTTATGTATGAGGCTGAGGCGTGATTCATCTTGGCATGGGGAGAGAAGTTGTCCTTTGTCTTCTGCTCTGTTGGCCAGTAAGAGGTTTTCTGAGGTCTGGAGAAGGGTCTTAGAGTTCTTCTGGACTGACTGTGTGTGCCTGTATGTGTGTGTGAAAGGAGAGAAGTGAGACTTGTGGGAGGTGTGGGAGCTTGCCCCACAGTTATAACCAAGTGGAACTGCTTCTGTATTGTGCTAGAGCCAGATTGCGACAGAGACACCATGTAAACAAATAAACAAACAAGCCTAGACTGTCAGATACGCAGCAAGGAGGCTTAATCTTATTATTGCTTAAACAGGACCCCGGTGGGAAATATAAAGCTCCAAATAATCTAAAAAATGGGAAGCTGCTCACATTACAATGTTGTGATTGTAACATTGTTGCAATAAATATAATTAAAATGAAAGTCCCAGATTTTTCTAGACCAGACAGGCTTTTAACATGGGTGACACATGGAGATAACACGGTAGCTAATTGAAAGCATGAAATCTTAAATCAGTAGCATGTTTTTAGCAAAGTATATGAAAGACATGAATAAAAGCAGTTTATTTTATTTTTATTAGATTTAAAAAAATATATACAGATATGTTATTATGTAATATGTGATAAGGTATAAATAAATGTACAAAACATATGTTATATTATTAATTATATATGTAACTCTGGATACTAATGACCATATATATGTATCTATTTACACTGCTGTACAAAATATATAATTGTACAAATATAACCGTAATATCCCAGAACAATTTTATTGTTTTTTCTTAGTTCAGAAGTAAGAATTAAGTATGAATTTTGATGACAATTGTTGACATACATTATGAGTAGCCTATAAGTGATATATATATATTGCAGACTTAGTTGTCTTCTTGGTACTGTAAATTAGAGCCTGACTGATTATTGAGATGTCAGAAGTGGGATTTCTGTGGTCTTTTTCTCATTATAAACATTTGAAAAGCAGGATCCGTAAACAAACGTCTCCATTTCTGCCTGAGAGAAATAATTTAGGTATTAAAGAAATCTTTAATTCAGGATATTGCTTGTCTTTTGAATGTTGAATCAAGAACATGTGGGACTATATACTAATGTTCACTAAAGTTGTGGATAGAAAAAAAAAAGAAACAACTCCGCAAACAAACAAATGCAGGAGGGAGGTGTGTGTTCCTGTCTTTTTTAACATGACGGGGGAAGGACGGATGCTGAGAAGATGATAGCACACACTTCCTGGGTTTTTTTTCCCTTTTGCATCACTCGCTCCAGCCTTCAGAATCTCCAGTAGACACACACACACACACACACACACACACACACACACACAAAAAGAGCGAAATCTTGTCAAAGCAAGCAACGAGTACAGATAAGAGATACTTCACAGCCTAAACAGCGTGGTCATTCCTGGGGGGATCTGAGACATTGGAAGGGAAAGAAGAGGCTGTTTGGGGACAGTCTGGTACAAAACAGCCAATTTCATACTACACATGTGGATTAAGTATCTCCTCTTTCAAATGCCCATGTAACAAATTGCGTTCCTGTGACTGCAGCAGGGGCGCCGGGCCTGTATTCAGATGCTCTTGTGCCTGGCAGTGCCCAGCCCGTGCCAGATTGTCTGCAGGCGGCATTCGCGCAGACTTTGATCGTGTGCCAGAGCGGCCTCACAGAAGCTTGGCTCCCCGATCACTCCCCCATCAATACGCTGGCACGCCATCCTCATATCAAAAATGACCCAATTAGTAGACATCGATGTGTTCTGACAGGCACTACCTGCTGGAGTGAAGCAGGCAGCGCGAGCCGCTTTTCTGTCTCCACGCTGCTCGCAACCCTCCCGCGCACTTTGAAAACGGCGAGAGTGGAAAATGCAGTTGTTTGTTTCCCTCTTTCCTACCTGTCTTGGAGCCGACTACCCCACTCCACCTCCACACCCTCAGGGTAGTCTTTGAACAGCAGTTTGGGTGTCAGAGGCGCGCGTGCAGAAAGCAGTTTAACTAAAACTGTAGTGAGGTGATTAGAGTACCTACTGACAGGAAACATTGTTCTCCCACTGACTGATTGTCAGCATTCATCTTGGCAACTGACAGCCCAAATCCTTCTACATAGCCACCTCCACGCCCCCTCCCGATGGCTCGGAGTTGGCTCCATCCCTCTTATGCATGCCTATCAAAACCTCTGCCTGAGCACTCAATCTTGCGCGTGTGTGGGGAGGCTCCAGCAAAGATGGTGGTAGATTCATCAAACATTCATACATCACTCACCTCAGGAATCGGTGCTCAGTGAAGTATTACACCAGATTCCCTTTGATTTCGCTCCGATCAGATGCCTTCCCATCATTTCTCATGCGCCGCTCTCCACTTCATCCGCAGACTCGAGATGGAGTCGCCCCGCGAATGCAACAGGCAGTCCTCCGAGCTATACGTTGGCAAATAAAACAGTCCTGCCTTAATGAAAGCCAGCCTCAATATTTATAATGCGGCCACCATTAGCCAAAAGAACTAAAAAGATTTCTAGCTGCTTCTGGGAGTTCTCAACTTTTTTAACGTCCAAAAGCCCCCTTTTGTTCAAGACATATTCACTAGTATATCTCCTTCTGGTTTTCTGCTGTAGTGAATATAAATAAGACCAAAAATGTGATGACAGCTTAATGTTGTACATCTATATTTTTAGTGTGTTTAGCATTTTAATTTTTGATAATGTAATTAAATAGTTTTAAAACTTATTGGGTCCACCCTGAAGTTTGCTGAGGCCCCCTAGTGGGCCCCAGCCCCCTGTTTGAGAACCACTGTGCTAAAGTGATGCTTTGACATACAGTGGCATCGACATATGATCACTCTAAAGAAAAAGTGCAAAACTTGCACCATTAGCTTGCCACTGTAGAAATACCCTCAGATCGACACTCTTGTACCTAAAGGGAACGTATTAATAATAATAATAATAATAACAATAATTAATAATATGCACTCTTTAAGGGTAGGTAAGGTACAAAGGTACAATTTTTTCTTCTGACCATGTACGAATAACATATACAGTATATATTGTAAATAATGTAATGGTCATATAGCATTCAGATTGTCATGGTTTAGAGTTATGGTCAAGAGATGTAATGTACTCTCTAATTTACTACTTTACTGTATTGCACAAGCCTTTTATGTGTTTTGTATACTGTGCTTAATCCAGGGTTAGCATATTTTTAAGCAACATTTCACACAAATAAGCAACATTTCACACCATTTTGAGATTGTTAGTTTTTAACAAAGTGGTGCTAACAGATTGTCATGGTTTAGAGTTATGGTCAAGAGATGTAATGTACTCTCTAATTTACTACTTTACTGTATTGCACAAGCCTTTTATGTGTTTTGTATACTGTGCTTAATCCAGGGTTAGCATATTTTTAAGCAGCATTTCACACAAATAAGCAACATTTCACACCATTTTGAGATTGTTAGCTTTTAACAAAGTGGTGCTAACCAAAGGTATACAGTGTAAAACCAAATGTATATGGTGATAGAACGTAACAGCAAATTTTTTGCAAAAGACAACCAATTACAAACTGCCTTACCTAAAAAAAATATTCATGCACTCACAAAAACTTTCACACACTATTTACTTTTAGAAAAAGTTACAAATGTTAACAGAGATAAAGTGTTATTGATATTATGCAAATAGTTTTACAAAAATAGATCCTGCACAATACTATAGCTTTTAAAATCATATTTTAATTATTTAATGATCATACTTAATGATTTCATTCATGCAACCTTCATCAAGGATTGTTTTCAAGATTGATATTATGCAACGAATCACACCCAGATATACAAATACAAAGTTTCATATTACATTTTATGCATTGTGACATTGCCTGTAATCAGGCACTAGCCTTTTTTTTCAACTCTGAAATTTATTTATTTATTTATTTTTGAACAGTAAACCTCAGTCAGTTATATAACCCAGATGAAGAGCTACACAACAGGAGTTTGTCTCCACAAACTTTAAATTTCTAGTTAATGATTATAATCGGATTTCTTTCAGTTTCAGTTCATTTTAACAATCATTCTGATTGTTACAAACCCTGATAACAACCCATTCAGACATTCATTGTCATTTTTCAATCTGCCATTCTTATAAAACTTGACTTTTTACCCTGTTATCTCTGTAAAGTTCTGTATTTCTTTTTCCTACTATATTTAATGCCTGCATGGGTCCTTTTCCAGCTTTTACCATTATCTTTTGATATATGTCAGGCTTGCAGGTGCTTTACCATGGCCTGGGGGGAGAGGAGGTGTTTAAGATAAAAGACGGGTTATTACGATGTGACAGAGATTCAACAGGACCTGCAGGTCAGGACACTAATGCAGGCTAGACGGAGAGCTCTGTTTGGGCTGTTTATAGACTGACTGAAGTCATCTGAAGTCTACCTGCACTCTCAGAAAAAAAGATACAGTAAAAAAGCTGTCACTGGGGCGGTACCCTATCAAAAGGTACACTTATGTACCTTTTAGGTACTAATATGCACACTTTAGGTACTAATATGTACCTTTAAGGTACCAATATGGACTCTTTAGGTACAAAGGTGTGCCTTTTGAAAAGGTACCGCCCCAGTGACAACTTTTGTACCTTTTTTTCTGAGAGTGTGCATACCTATATTAAACTATTATGCATGTATTTTTAACACGATAACAATCAATTGTTACTCAAAATGTTACTAAAGATAAATGTTACTCAACATTTTAAGTAATTTATTTACAGTTAAACTACCTTTTTGAAAAGCAGTTTGCTACAAGTTACATTTAAAGCTATTCACACTTAAAAAGTTTCTTTATTGGAATCTATGGTTACATGAAGAAGCTTTAACATGAATGGAACCTTGCACAAAAGTTTCTTGTGGGTAAAATGTTCTTCATAATAAGAAAAAGAAAAATAGTTATTTTAAGAGCTGTTCACTGAAAGGTTCTTTGGAGAACAAAAAATGGTTCTTCTATGGCATCACTGTGAAAACCCCATTTTTTGCACATTTTCCACACTTCTATTTTTTTTTTCAAGGTACTATATTCTTTCTTTATTAATATTCAAGATTTATTTGTATCAGAGTATCATTTATCTGTGACAAACAATTTTAAATTAAATAAAACAAACAAACTAGTAAATATATAACTGAATTGAAAATATTGTGATGAGCAGCACAATTTAACTAAAGACTATATTAAATCTTAAAGGGGTCATATGATGTTGCTAAAAATAACATTATTTTGTGTATTTGGTGTAATGAAATGTGTTTATGCGGTTTAAGGTTAAAAAACATGAAAGCCGATCCGGCGATCCACAGCGCGAAGTTGATGTATTTCCTCAGCGACCAGCATGGATCAGCTCTAGGCATGACGAAGAGGATATCGTCCTATTTTGGAAGGCCAAACAAAGTAGTTTCGCTTTCACAATGAAACACAGTGTCTCCATGGCATGGCGGCGGCGGCAACAATACTACTGCGAGAATAAAAGTTACGCCTTCTTTCTTTGTGTGAACATTTGGGCGGCGTTATGCAAATCTTCCCACACAGTGACGTAGACATGTGGGGGCGTGTTAGAACGAGCCATTTTAGGTAGGCGTGGTTGACTCTTAACTTTTTATAAAGAATATTTCTTTGGATTTGAGACTTTACAGATCTTCTTTATGCACCAAGAGCTTGTAACACTTCAAAGAGGAAGGAAAAATTGAAATCGCATCATATGACCCCTTTAAACAATATAATATTATTATTTTCTGTTTTGCTACTTTGCTTCAATAGAATAATTTTTGGATTTTTTTGTTTGTTCATATATACATATATGAAAAAGAAACATTAGCTATTCTAATAACATTAAACAGCTGAGCTACTGTTAAGTACTTAAGTTAGTAATATTCCTACTTTAAGTTAACCCAGTACTCATAGTAAACGTCAGAATTTAGATTGAGGAGGTTGGCTGGTTAGCAGTAAAAGGCAAACTCTTTTTGAGGCTTAGGTATTTAGGACATTTTATCTGGAAAATGTTGGAAAAGTTTTGTTTTAGAATAGCTAATGTGCTGTATCTTCTGGTGAGTCGTGCACCTTCTCTGTACATACCTTCCAGGAGGAACCATGGCTTGTTTGTTTTTGTGTGGTATGAGAAAAAATCACTTTGAAAAGTCATCCAGAGCAGCAAAAAAGTAAAACACCTTTCTAGTTAATTAAACCAAATCCTTTCAGCGTGGTTTCACCCTGTCTTAAAAGCTTGAAACTTGACCATTAACCTCAAAATGGATGAGAGAGTGCTCTCTTTTCGACTTTTTTCTTCTCCAGCAAAATGTGACATAAAAAGCCTGTGAAATGAAATGATGAGTTTAAAATGCCTTTTTGAGGCAAACCCAATTAGGGCTTGCACTGTTTTTTCCACCTCACAAAAAGCCTTACATTAGGATGAGGGCTAGTTATTAGTTCCGCAGTCGTTATTTTACAAATAATTTCTGTTTGCCTTCCACACGCTGTGGCAGAGAGTGGGCTCCAATTAGAAAGGCATTAAAACAGCAACAAGGACTTAGCTGCATTACACCCAGCAATGACATTACACCTGCCATTATGTTATTAGCAAAGAGCTGGATCGAGAAAGGAAAAAAGGCTTTTAACTGAAAATAAAGAGAAATAAAGGCAGTTTGAAAGTAGCAGCTGTTAGCTTGCAGATCTCTCAGCAGCTGTTGCTGTCAAGTCTGAATCTGGGCCTATTCACCCCAAATCTCTCTCTCTGGAATGACCACGCAGCATTGGCTGGTCCTTCGCTTTGTTTAGCCTTAATGCTGCTTTTCAAAATGAGTTCTGTAGTAATGTTGAGTGTGTTTTCAGACTGGACTGGGAACAACAATAATACATTTGAAAGTGAAATCTGTGCTGGAACTTGAAAATCATGTTTCATTGATATGTTGACATTAGTGTGCATACAAAAACAATAAACTCTGATTTGACTTTTCAATGGCTTTGTCACTTGCAATCTCACAGATGGACCAAGAAGGACCCTCTGCGCACTCTATTGATGATGGGTCATCTGTCATTTGATTTGGGTCATTGTTTGAGGAGGCACGAGGTTCTGGGCCACAGCCCAAGAAATTCCTACAGACACCTCACATTCTACACCCATTATCCCATCCTGCCTTCCATATACGCATAAATGAAATACGCAAAAGAAAAAAAAAAAAGACTTTATTCAACAATTCGTCTCCTCCGCATCACCCTAGCGCCATTTTGGAGAGTATCCACTGAATGCAAACAGCGTATGCTGTTCTGTGTCAGCTGCGCCACGCGGATACGTTTTCTACGTTGTTTGTGCGTTGATTTGAACGAAAACAACATATCCGTGTGGTGCGGCTGACACAGGAGACGAATTGTTGAATAAAGTCGTTTTTTTTTCTTTTGCGCACAAAAAGTATTCTTGTAGCTTCGTAATATTACGGTTGAACCCCTGATGTCACATGGATTATTTTACCGATCTCCTTGCTACATTTCTGGACGTTGATCGTGGTAGTACCCTTGCTGTCTATGGGAGGGTCAGAGAGCTGTCAGATTCCATCAAAAATATCTTAATTTGTGTTCCGAAGATGAACGGAGGTCTTACGGGTTTGGAACGACATGAGGGTGAGTAATTAATGACAGAATTTTCATTTTTGGGTGAACTATCCCTTTAAGTGAGGGACTGAATAATTAGCTAATTCGATTCGTTCAAACAATGATTCATTTAGGAATGAACGAATCAAGCGACCTCTTTTGAGTGAGTGATTGAATCATTCACTCATCCGGTTAGTTCAAAAACACTGATTCATTCAGGAAGGAAATAGCTCTACTACTGAGATGCGAAACTGTGGATTTGTTTGGATTTATTTCGTTTGGCACAGAGAAAATGGACAAAGTACCTGGAGCCATGGCATCTAAAATGTAAGTTGATCAACATTAGCTTGTTTATACATGTTGCGCAGTTCTGAAATCATGAACAGCAGCGCTCTTACTCGCGTGATTTTCATTTGTAGTATATAATATTTTGATTATATCATTAGTATTATCAGTATTGCATTCTAACATGTTCCTGTACTACCAGAGTTGATTTGCTGGTCTCCATGTGCTGTATCGTATAACCAGTATGATTAAAGGGGTCATATGATGCTTTTTTTTAAAGATCATTATTTTGTGTATTTGGTGTAACAGAATATGTTGACATGCTTTAATGTTCAAAAAACACATTATTTTTCAAATACTGTACATTATTGTAGGTCCTCTATGCCCCGCCTCTCTCAAACACGTCGTTTTCAACAAAGCCCCTTCCTTTGACAAGCGCAGTCTGCTCTGATTGGCCAGCTGACCCAGTGCATTGTGATTGGCCGAACACCGCAAGCACTCGTCGGAAATGTAACGCCCCTTACCATAATCGCGAGCGTCAGCTTTCAAAATAAATATAAAGACAGAGCCCGAAAGGGGAACAGAGTCGCGTGACAGACACAGTGATGAAGCTGGTATGTGTTTGCAGTACACAAGCCACGGTTAAGACAGCTGACGTGCTATGATTTCTGACAGGCAGTTCACTCTCCTGTGATGTGACCCTGTTCCCCTCACACACACACACACACACCGCGTTACAATGCGCTGCGCAAAACTCCGCATTTGAACAGTCAATAGCAAATACTT
>NW_015546111.1:1889535-1897912 GCF_001515605.1 Sinocyclocheilus anshuiensis | reverse complement strand
CTCCAAAGAGAAAGGAAAACTTGAAATCGCATCATATGACCCCTTTAAGAATGAGATTGAGCTGGGTGTGTTGTGCTTTGGGTTCGCGCTGCAGACTGTAATGATGAACTGTGACCTTGAGTTCCTCCATCCAGCCTTGCTACTGACTTGAGGTCAGGGCTACAGCAGCGGTGGGAGAGGAGGACTGTGCATAAATCTGCTAGCTGCATACATGCAATGAAATAGTGTATCATTAAATTAGTGGTTTAGATATAGCTACACATGTTAGTGTGTTGGTATACATGCGAGTTGATCGTGCACTGGTGTATGTACAGTGGGTACGGAAAGTATTCTGGATTTGTTTGGATGCATTTCCTTTGGCACAGAGAAAACCGACAAAGTACCTGCAAATATGACATCTAAAATGTAAGTTTATCAACATTAACTGAGTGTTTTTTGAACTGCTGTATATCAAAACCGCAATCATGCTGCATGCATGTTGCGCAGCTGTATTTACCTTCTGAAATTCTGTACGGCAGCGCGTGCTCATGTGACATTGCGTAATTGTAGTATAATATTTTAATTATATCATTGATATTCTCAATATTGCATTCTAACATGTTCTTGTACTACCAGAGTTGATTTGCTGGTCTCCATGTGCTGTATCGTATAACCAGCATGATTAAGAATGAGATTGAGCTGGGTGTGTTGCTCTTTGGGTTCGCGCTGCAGACTGTAATGATGAACTGTGAGCTTGCGTTCCTCCATCCAGCCTTGCTGCTGACCTGAGGTCAGGGCTACAGCAGCGCTGGGAGAGGAGGACTGTGCATAAATCTTAGCTGTATACATGCAATGAAATAGTGTCTCATTAAATTGGTGGTTTGGATATAGCTGCACATGTTAGTGTGTTGGTATACATGCGAGTTGATCGTGCACTGCTGTATAGACAGTAGTTCATGTATCCTGCTTACCTTTTACATTTCTAACCACAGTATTCGCATAATCCTTTCTATGTATTTACTGTAACTAAGGCTAAAAGCTGCCTATCATGATAATAAGCTATATAGAGGTCCAAACTATAGATTTTGGTCTCTCATAACAGTCAGTCATAAAAATGAGAAATAAACATTCCGAGTCCCATTGGCCCTCCGTTTCACCTTTTCTCATTTTCCCTGTGGTTAAGGGTTAGCATCACTTTAGGTCAATTCCTTAATTTGCCTAGACATGAAATGGTACGAAATTAGTTCACCCCATTGCCCCTTGGTCCCCTCCACCCCCCTATTCCCTGTCAGAGAGTTGTGTGTTGCCATTTGGCCACGAGGCATTGTGTGTTTTGCAGCCTTGCCAGCAACTGCCATTTCGACTCTTAAGAGGCAGAGGACCCTCCCCCTTTGAACTGCAGCCAGCTTTCTATGCTCTGTTTTTCTTACTCCCTCTCTCTTTTTTTAATAACTTCCCCGGAAGGCACTTCCCTCTTTTTTCTCTCCACTTCACCCACCGATCCTTTTAATTTGACCATGGCTCTCTCTGGCAAAGCTGTGATGCTGATAAGAAAGGTATGGCTGCATTTAACTGACAGCTTGCCATCTCCCCAATTGTATGTGCATGTGCAAATGTGTTTGTGTGCGTTTAGATCTGAATTCAATGCCACTCCGTGTGCTCTGCTCTTAAACGCATCCCGTGGGGGGGTGTCAGTTTGTAATATTGCGTAAAACCAAGATGCTAGACTGTGAACGTGAATGCATGATAAGTCCCAGACAAACCATGTGAATTTGATACGGTGCCTCCAAAAAGCAATGCTTTCAAATTGTTTCAGTTTATATGTAAAAGTCTACCTGCTTCCACACACATACTCCTTTTTCCATCTGCAATCTTTGAGTCAAGCGATGACATAGCTGTCTATGTTACTTGTTAATCTAATCAAATAATAAAATAGCGTTGTGGTCTTTTTTTTCTTTTTTTAATTTTAGAACATTATTGTCCAAAGTTATTTAGCATAGTGTCTTTATATCAGTGGTTTTCAGCCTTTTGACTCAAAGCCCCCCCCTCATATATTTAGATATAAATACTGTATATAAAAGTATTTATGCTGTAATTGTGACAAACCTGCTTGTTTTTCAACTTTTTTTATTAACAAAACTGGGAGTATTGATATATGAAATGAATTAACCATGATTGATTTTGTGATTAAAAGAACCATAAGAACTACTGCTATAAAAATACAAATAATAATAATTATTCTTATGTATTTTAATATAAAAGTGTTTTTTTTTTATTAAAGGGAAAGGAAATGGCTGGCATTTACATATTTGACTGAGAACATGTTTTTACATCCAAAGTACTTTGATTCAGCATATTTATGTCATCGCAAGCAGCTTTTTTAAAGGAAAAGAAAATTACTTTTATTTACAAGTCTTACTGAGAACATAATGTGACATCCAAAGTAATTTGATTCAGCATCTCTATACCATGAAAAGTAGCTTTTGATGCAGCGGTCAGAAGTTTTTTCTTTACTTGATGTGTACAGTACATTATCCATTTTTCTGTCACTGAACTGCCTTTTGCAGTGTAAGTATAAGGAAAGGTTCTAGATTGCACTCCGGCACCAACACCAGGACACTGTTGGTGGAAAATGGGCAAGTGAGGCCTAGGATTCAATGACAGATGTGTGAGGAGATAGGCAATGTAGACTATCAGCTTGCCCAGGGGGCTTGCTCTCACTTGTCATGGGATGGAGAGAAAAAGACCCCTAGACACCTGTCTGACACCTCTCATCAGCGCAGTATCCTGAATCCTGCAGAGGGCTACTGATGGTCTGAAATCTCACACCTTTAAGCTACTGTCTGCACTCAGCGCCTGTCATATCCACTTTACAGAACAACAGCCTCGGGGTGCGCGAAAGAGGCAGCCATTGTAAAACAAAAAGCTGAAAAAAAGCAAAATCTGTCGTATTATGGCATCATAATACATTGTGTCATCCACAATGCAATGCGAAGCATTAAAGAAATAGCCTCTCGTGCTTCAGCATTTATTTTGTCATGTGGGATTATTTCTAACAGACTGTTTCCGTGTGAACATGTCTGTTTTGTTGCTGTGAAAGTGAGAGAGACGGTTGGTCGCATGCCAGTGTTTTGTAATTAAGGCTGTTCGGTGTTCAAAAACATGGGGTCTTTAAACATAAATGTAAAAAACATGCATGAGCGCTCCCTCTCTCTCTCTTTGCTTTCTCTCTGTACTCCTTGTGAGTGAGGGCGAGCGGGGAGGGAGGTGACCTTGCCGGCTGTAATTAAAGTGAAACACCTTGACTTGTCACCATTGGCTCAGACAGCTTAAATCTCCCTAATGTAAATCGGCCCGCTGCTAGGCATGGCCACGGAGAAGATAGAGGAGGTGGTGATCCATCTCTGTACACACACATAGACACACACAAACACGCAAGGTCTCCCACCCAATTGTGTTAGCATGCGTTTTATTTATTTTACACACCAGACACCTTGTTGCAAAGCTTCATAGCCACAAAGCCTCTTGGGATAGCGGCATGTTTGCTCATGAAAAAGGGCTGAAATGTCACAGAGTGGTTAGAATATGTGGGCTTTATTAAAGGAACATTTCGGGTTCAGTACAAGTTTAGCTCAATCGACAGCACTTGTGGCATAATGTTGATGACCACAAAGTTCATTTAGACTTGTTCCTCCTTTTCTTTAAAATATCAAGGTTATAGTGAGGCACTTGAAATGGAAGTGAATGGGGCCAATCCGTTAATGTTAACATGTTCAATAGTACATCCATATGATGTAAAAATACACTGTAAATAAATATGATGCTAAATTTATGGTTAAACCCTGCAGTTGTGGTTGCCAGAATATCAGCTTTTCAGGTATTACAATCTACTTGAAATACCAAACTCTTCCTTTTACCTTAAAATGTACTGATATCCACCATGATAATACAGGTGGTAAAATATAAAGCCATGTGATGAATTAGAATTCATTGAAAGTGGTCTGTTCATAAAATATGGCCACTACTCAAATATAGACAGTGCACAGGTGTAACACGCATGACACTGAAATGATGCAATAAACATTAATCAAACAACAGAAAATGTAACAAAAACATCCTACTATTACTGATAACAAAAATGAGAAGAAACAACATTATTTATGTAAAATATAATGTCACGTGATGTGTCAAATAGGGGCTTCTGGGAATGTTCTTTTTCAATTTTTCACCATAAATTATACTTTTCACTTGCAAAAACAAATTTGACTGTTTTACAGTAAAATTATTTCACAGTAGGCCTATATGGATAGATACATTGCAGTTAAACAGTTATTTTTTTGCAGTTCTTTTCTCTAAATATTATAAACATTCTTTACAGTGATAACCTAAAATGACCGTATGATATATGAACACACAATTGGCACATAAAGTGAGTTCATATCGCTGTGTAACAATCTAAAATCAAATACAATAACAAAAATTAAGCATATAGCATTTGTTCTGGCAGGTCACGTGAGTCAAGCTTGCATCAGCTGACTCTCAGCTGATCACATCTACCTATAGGAATACGACACCTATCACAGCATTCCTATATAAGCTCTATTCAGTATTATTCAGCAGCTTTTTTGCTTACTCAGGAGCAAATTACCCTCCTCCATCCCCAACTCCTCCTTTCGCACAGTCAGGACCTGGCTTTCTGATATTCCTTGTTGAATCAGACTCCTTTATCTTGAATAATGTTGCACTTAAATATCATTAAGTACATTAATGATATCTGCTTTGTTCTATTCTGTTTACCCTAGGGGGGTTATTATTGCTGCTCTCCCTGCTCATTCGTGACAGGCTGCATGAATGGGCTGGGAGTTTTTGCCCAGAACAGAACCATACCACCAAACCAAACTGTATGCTTAGTGTCTATCATTTTGACGATAGTGGTCCTGACAGAAATATGGCACTAGCACTTTTACAGCAACAAGTTAAATGAGTGTATTTCACATGGAGAAGGATCAAAAGATGAACTAATTAATGATTAGGGAATGAGAGGCCGCCTCAGATAAAATTGGTGGGGAGGAATGCCTGCCAAATGGCTCTGGGCAGAATAGATGTCATGTAGGAGAATGTTTCGGGGTCTGTGTGCCAATATTACCAGTTGTCGACGGCCCATGCCAGGCTGTTGCTGCCTGGGCAATGGGAACAGTGACAGGAGTCAGATGCCCAGTCTGTGTCAGTGCCAGGCACTGTGCCCAGTACCTCTGACCTACAGGGCAACCGATCACATGCCGCACGCTGAGAGGGCGCAGAGGGCATGCACAAACATATACCCACGTGTACTCAGTCCTACACGGACCCCTGAGTTGGCAGGATTATGTAAGCAGGGAGTCCTTATGGCATGAACTTCATGTCTCTATATGTCTCCAGTGGGTACAGCCTATAGCAGAGCTAGTTTAATGCCAACTACAGGCCTTGGAGTCTTTCAGAGCGACAGCTTTGTTTTCTTGGCATTGTCTCAATTTGGGTGCCTGTCTTGGCAAATTGCTTGAGATTCCCGATTGTCTTAAGCAGTGGCAGTAGTTTTTGTTTGAACAAAAACTATACCTCATTTTTATCAACATATAGGAGGTAACAAACTTTTTTTTTTAGCAAACCAGGATTTTGTGTGTAATAACTTGAAATCACATTAATTTTGGCAAGTACTTGTAATGTTAGCATGTTGAGATATAGTATTGAGTGTTTGTAAATGCAAAGTGTATAGCCTAGTATATTCAGGTCAGTGTTTATTATGAGCAATTATACGTTGCAGATATTTGAGTAAATCTGTTGTGAATTTCATGTGCCATTATATTCTATATTTCAGAAAACTCGCACTTGCCATCATCTACCATTTGCTTAAATTTAATTGTTAAAACACTAATCATTTATCAGCACTGTTAAACTTAATCTTTAGCAAATTAAATATCATTTTTTTTGTACATTATGATGTTGTGATGCCTAAATTCACTTGCAGCATTAATATGATTGATTTTAGTTGTTAGTGTTTTGTTTTTCCATTTAAAATGGTTGAATTTTAATATAGGTTGTTTATTGGATATCTATCATAACATGATAAGAATTAATGGCTGATACCATCAAAAGTCAAAACCAAATCTATGCCTATATTAATTTGTAACAAGTCCAAACTTTTTGTAAAATCTCAACAGCTTGGTGGAAGCCCATTTCAGCCTCAGAGTAAAAAAAATCAAGGAATGAATGAATACTTGAATGAATTAATGAATGAATGAATAAATAAAGTTAAAATCAAAACTAAAACCACAGTGATATGTAAAGTCACAATTACATAAAATGAAATTTCTTTGTATTATTTATTTATCTTAATTAGGGCTGCACGATAAATCGCATGCGATATTTAATGTGCATCTTGTCAGTAAAGACGGTTCTGTAATTAGCGGTAAATCTCCATCACCTGCGGGCTTTCACATTGAGCAGCATTAACTACACAGAGCCGTTGTTCACTGACGAGTTGCGCAAAACCACGTTCATATTCGCGCGATTTTTTGCGCAGCTCGTCACTGAACAACGGCTCTGTGTAGTTAATGCTGCTCAATGTGAAAGCCCGCAGGTGATGGAGATTTACCGCTAATTACAGAACCGTCTTTACTGACAAGATGCACATTAAATATTGCATGCGATTTATCGTGCAGCCCTAGATTTGCCATATAAATATCAGCAACTGCACCAAGTTTCATGAAACATTTCATTTCAGTTTGGGCCTCTGAATAAAACGGAGGCGTTTTCTTCCTTCTCAAGTATGAGCTCCAAATTCTCCTATTTCATACTTCATGAGCCATAAAATCCGCTTTGATAGGATGGCATTCAAATATTGTCTCGGGGTTTGAACAAAGGGCAGCTTTGCGCATTAAATATCGCATGCGATTTATCGTGCAGCCCTAATCTTTTTTTGTCTTTTTTGTTGTTATATCTTTTTTTTTGTTGTTTTGTTTTTCTTAAAATCTCTGTATTTGTACATTGTCACTATCAATATAGAGTACTGAAGGCTATATTTTCAACAAACGAAAAAGACTTAAAGCACCTAAAGTAAAGCTTAGCACTCCATGTTTGGGATCTCAGCAAAGCCTGGGCATCTGGAACATTCTATTCAGTTTTCTTTTTTTCTGTCAGAATCTGATGGTGAAGAGGGGTTAGTTCTTTGCAAGAACAGCTCCTACAGAACACTCCCTGTGTGGCCCGCTGAACAAAAAGTCAGCTCGAGAGGGATTGTGGGATCGAACAATGCATCTGGAGAAATGTAAAAGAAAGAGAAAATAAGAATGGACAAAAGATGCAAATGTGGCAGCAAAATCAATTAAATTGTAGTTCAAAACGTTTGAAACAATTTCAGTCATGTAATGTAGCCTGCAGTGCAGATCTTTAGCTGCTCACCAGGTCCACACCATCTGTAAACTCTGCAGACACCACACAGGCCAATAGCATGAAAAAGTGACAAGATGTCACACACATGTCTTCAAGCTTCCTGTGTCATTGTCAGTGACACACACACACACACATACACATGTTTGTTTTTGTGAATTGTGGGGACATTCCATTATATTCTATATTTCAGAAAACTCGCACTTGCCATCATCTACCATTTGCTTAAATTTAATTGTTAAAACACTAATAATTTATCAGCACTGTTAAACTTAATCTTTAGCAAATTAAATATCATTTTTTTTGTACATTATGATGTTGTGATGCCTAAATTCACTTGCAGCATTAATATGATTGATTTTAGTTGTTAGTGTTTTGTTTTTCCATTTAAAATGGTTGAATTTTAATATAGGTTGTTTATTGGATATCTATCATAACATGATAAGAATTAATGGCTGATACCATCAAAAGTCAAAACCAAATCTATGCCTATATTAATTTGTAACAAGTCCAAACTTTTTGTAAAATCTCAACAGCTTGGTGGAAGCCCATTTCAGCCTCAGAGTAAAAAAAATCAAGGAATGAATGAATACTTGAATGAATTAATGAATGAATGAATAAATAAAGTTAAAATCAAAACTAAAACCACAGTGATATGTAAAGTCACAATTACATGAAATGAAATTTCTTTGTATTATTTATTTATCTTACCATACACCTAAACCTACCCCTTACAGGAAACTTTGTGCATTTTTAATTTCTTAAAAAAACTCACTCTGTATGATTTATATTTTTGAAAAATGGGACATGGGGTAATGTCCTCATAAGTCACCTTCTCCTTGTAATACCTATGTCATACCCATGTCATTGTACAAATTTGTGTCCTCATATGTCACAAAAATGCGCGCGCGCGCGCACACACACACACACACACACACACGCACACACACGCACACACACGCACACACTTCTG
>NW_015546111.1:1875522-1888022 GCF_001515605.1 Sinocyclocheilus anshuiensis | reverse complement strand
GCTGATTTCAACATCTTTTCAAAGACGTCTATGAACATGTAGATTTTTCTTAATCAAGTTGTCAAAACTGGACTTTCATTGGTTCATTTAAAGCTGAAGTGTGTAATTTGAAATACTTTCTCCCACCCTAGCTTTTTGGTGTACAGACAACTACAACTAAAACCATCTATCTATCTATCTATCTATCTATCTATCTATCTATCTGGCTCTCTGTCTGTCTGTCTTATATATGTATATATCTGTCTGTCTTACATATATGTGTGTGTATATATAGTTAAATATTTGCATATTATGCATACAAATATTTTAGCAGTTATATAGTCAACATATTTAAATCAGTAGTTTTATTTCTGTAGTTTTTAATATAAGTCTTGTACATTTGTCTTTTTGTCTGATTTTCAAATACTTTTTTTTGTGCATCAAATTAAAGTTTGTAACTTAAGTGTCTATCTATCTGTCTGTCTGTCTGTCTGTCTGTCTGTCTGTCTGTCTGTCTTATATATGTATATATCTGTCTGTCTTACATATATGTGTGTGTATATATAGTTAAATATTTGCATATTATGCATACAAATATTTTAGCAGTTATATAGTCAACATATTTAAATCAGTAGTTTTATTTCTGTAGTTTTTAATATAAGTCTTGTACATTTGTCTTTTTGTCTGATTTTCAAATACTTTTTTTTGTGCATCAAATTAAAGTTTGTAACTTAAGTGTTTTTTTTTATGCTTAGGAAAAATGAATGGTGCCCACCCACTGTTGCACTCTATTGGCAGACAGGGGTTGTGTTCTGGAAACCTATTGTGTTCTGGAAAACTATCATTATTTTTGCAGTTCCATTTGGTGACACTAAAAGCTAGCAATTGCACAGTTCATCTTTAAATGAATGCATTGCTCAGCAAATATGCATTTTAAACTTTTGTTGGAGCTCTAATTGCAAGTTCACTGCACCACTAACCATTCCCTTGGTCTTCGTCCTATAACTTGCCAGGAAGGAAGAAAAAGAGGCGAAAGAACAAGAGAAGGGCTAGAAAGAGAGAAGCAGATATAAGCAGCACATGTATATGCGAATATATGCACCATCAGCACAAAATTTGGCTGACTAAAACACAGCGGCAAAACCCATTAAAAATGAATGTGGCGCGATAATCACATTCACTCTTAAAATTTAATGCCACTACAGTAAGGCTGACAAAGAGGAGCTGGGCCGGGGCACCATGATTACAGTTCTGTTTGTGAAGTTATGTGACGGGGTGCAATTGCCTTCCTGAACTGTGTCTGATTAAGGGTATATGATTACCATTGTAGTATAAAGAAGCTGCTTTCAGGCTGGCCTTTGACCTCCAACCTGTGCACCCACAAAAGAGAGCAAAGGCTTTAAAAGCTTTGCATATATATATATAAAAAATATGATGTATGTTGTAAATGCTTAAACATTAGTGTAATTTTGCAAAAATGTTGCTTTATTACAACTCAAATAGTGATGTGTGCTTTGTCAGAGATAGCTAAATGTAAAGGCATATTTTAAAATTGAATGGTATTTTTAACTAGGAATTGAGACTTTATTAGTACATCAGACTTGAAATTCAAATGTATATGGCAGTGTTATTTTGGTAATATTTATGTTATTTTAGTATTAGTTAAGATTTTGAATTAGTTTTAATTTTATATTTTCAAGTTTTAATTTTATTTTTAGTAATTTTTGTTATGTTTTTCATTTTTAGTAATTTTAGTACTTCAGCTTTAAACTTATTTCAGTTAGTTGTCAAGGCTGCATTTCTAATTTTCATGTTCAAGTATTCATGTATTCATCTAGTATTTATGTTTTATTTCAGCTTTATTTCAATAAATGAAAACTATTTTTGATAGATTTAGTTTTAAAATTCAAATTCTATTTTTTTTTAAATGCTAGTTCAGGTTACAAAATTTCACAGTTTTTTTTTTCCGAAACAAATTTCAGTACACTTCAGGTTTTATGTTCAGAATCAGTCAAATTTGTATTCCTTTGAGTATGAGCCCTGATGTCTGATTTGCAAACAAATGACTCTCATGAACTGGTTCTTGTTAATGAATTGAGGAAAACTTGCCAGTGATTTAGCGGTTTAAATCAGTCTCACTCTGATAGTGAATTGTTAATTGTTAATTGTTAGAGTCGCTAATGGTTTAATGGGACTGTCATTCATTTTTCATTCATATATGATTCAAGATTTTGTAATTTGTCAACTAAAAGTCATTCAAAAGTCATTTTTTTTAAAATGTGACTGTAGGAGCCAATAGTTCTCTAGTGATGTTTTTTGTGTGTTTTGGTCAAATTGACAGGTTCACCAAATCGGGACTACATTTGAATGCGTGTTTGTGTTGTAAATGCGTGCATCCATTCACACATGTGCCCCCTCGTACATGTGGATTGGACCAGGGGCTCTCTAGCTCACCCCCTCATGAAGTGGCCTTTCGACTGCGAAGAAGGACTCTTTACAGAAAACGGCAAATTAATTTTCCTCTGTTTCAAGCATAATACTGCCAGCTACAATGGGCACTCTTGAGGATGTCTCTTGCCTGTGTCTCTGTGCATTTACGGAGGTAAAGTGATTGAAGGGGGGCTCTTTTGCAACTCCTAGTCCTTAACCCCACCTTCCCCCTACATACACATGCTCCCCACTTACCCTTCCAGTGTTCTAGAACTTTCTCTTGGTGCCTCCGAGGTCAGGTGGCCCTGAAAAGGTGCCTTCATAAACAGAACGGCTCCTTCATTAGGAGCTAGAGATATCACTTTCTCTCCCATACACCTCAGCCCCTCACCCGGAGCACAGTCCTCTGGACTCGCACAAAAGACCTCCGTCTTTGGAACGAGCAAAGAAAAGAGAGCAAAAGAAAAGCAACATTTTCAATAATGAGAGAAAGTGGGGCCAAAAAGAAACAGTGGGCTTATGGGTGGGCAATTGAGCGCCTTGCAGTTTCAGAGAGTCAGTTTGTTCATGTTTTCGTTTGGTCTTTTCACTAGACAGAGACTTTTCTCAAGGAAAGTGACAGCGGAAAGAACTGAGAGCATTCTTAGCAAATAAATGTGTTTGTTGAGACATTAATTTCAACTCTTGCCTGCATCATTAGAGTAGTGTCTTACCGTCTGCATTCTCAAATTATGCAAAAGCCCTCACTATTTTAAGACATCTAGTTCAGAAACATAAATCGATATGCGTCCAATGTTTAGATGCATCACTAGATCTACCTACGAAGCTCAAGTATGCCCTATTATCTAGGTCACAATATGTGGAACGGTTTCAACAGATGGGTCAGCGCCAATTCCCCAGGCGAACAGAAGTTTTTCTCTCTTTCGTTCTGCTTGTCATTTCTTTCTGGAGTTGTGCTCCATGATTGTCTGTGTTATCGTGTCATTTCAGGTATTGTCTGAGCATACACACATAGTCATGTGTGATCTCACTCACACATTCATGCATGCATGCACTAACATTCTCCTTTCCTTGTCACTCTAAAAACATTTACAGAAGAGAAAGCCAACTGGGTCACTTGCAGTTTTAAATACCTTTTTTGTTCTCTGTTTTGTTGATTTATTAATGCACCAGTAATATCTATAACTGCAAATACACTAGTTGCCAGTTGCCATACAGCAGTAGGGAGCCTTATTAGTGTTAATGCATGAATGCTGTGAAACAGGAACTCTATTCTATGGGGTGAAGTTAAATTTGCTTGTGTACGCTCTGTGTAAATGGTAGCCTATATTATATTTGGGAGGGTCTAATCTCTCTGTTGAATGATTACATAAGGATATCTTTTATTCATATTACAATATTAATATTTTGGAATGAAGTCTCTCATTGTCACCAAGGCTGCATTTATTTGTTCAAAAATACAGTAAAACAGTAATATTCTGTTCTATTTTAATATATATTAAAATTTAATTAATTCCTGCGATGGCAACGCTGGCTTCTAGCAGCCATTACGTCAGTCTTCAGTGTCAAATGATCTTTTAGAAATCATTCTAATATGCTTAACATATTTTTGCAAACTGTGAAATGGAGCATTTAAAAAAAGAAAATAAATATTTTGTAACATTAAGTAAGTGTCCTTACAGTCACTTTTGGATTTAATGAATCCTTGCTGAATAAAAGTATTAGTTTCTTTCACAAAAGTCTTACTTTTGAGTGGTTATATATATACTCTAATATTTATCTGAAACATTTCAACATTAACAACACTGACTTCTGATTCAGAGTGCTTTCTGTCATTTCTTGAGTTTACTTTCTTAGTGATATGATTATGATTATTTATAGCATAAACTTACATCAACATTAGATATTACTTACATAGCCGAATGCAGATAATGAAAATGCATTAGCAGTTACACCTTTATGAACTGAAAACACATGCTAATGTGTTTAGCTAAGTGTAAAGGAGGCCATTGTGAGTATTTTCATTTGGCGCTAAAAAGATGCTTATTTATAAAATTCGCCTGAAGAAGTAACTAGGGATGCACCGATACCACTTTTTCCAGTACTCGCCCGATACCGATACTTTTATGCATACATATACTTCGTAGTAGACATCCTTAACTCCTTTCTGCTGTCTGTTGTTCTGTTGTCGGTGTTTCTCTGTCTGAATATGGCGCTTATCACATGCTGTGTGGTATGGCGTTTGGTATCGGGGCATTTTTACGAGTACGAGTACAGGAGCTCAGTATCGGCCCGATACCGATACCAGTATCGGTATCGGTGCATCCCTAGAAGTAACCATAGCAATAGGTCGCACGAATGCATTCCGTTTGTACATCAAATGTGGAAATTGTTTCGTGGTTAGCTAGTGTTAGTATAAAATTTTCAGTTAAAAAACGGCAGCTGTGGTTGCCGGAAATTTACCATAAAAAATATGGTAGCAACATTTTAGATTTAAACTTAAATTTACAGTTAAATATCGTAATTTCATTAACTGATATAATGTTAATATACCAACCTATTGAAGTACTTAAATCTGTTTTGTACCTTTGTAATACACTGATAACCACCAAATGCAGGTGGTGATGAGAAAGTCACATGATGAACCATCACAAGCAGCTTTTAAATAATAACATATATAGAAGGTGCACAGTGTCATTCACACAAACACTAAACACCATCATGGTAACAGGTAACATGAAACTGAAATAATGCAATAAACATTCATTTAACAACATCAGGTGTAACATACAACCCTAATATACAAAACTGATAAGAAAAAACTAAGAAACATAGTTATTTCAACAAAACAACATCAAATTTGAAATGTAACGCAGGGAACTCTGGGAATGTCAATTTATGGTTACTCACTGTAGCATTTTTACAGTTTTTTACCGTTAAATTCATGGTCATTTTTTACAGTGTAGCAGATGTCTAGTCGTTGACGGTTAGCTAGGAATTTGGCCTCCAAAATTTATATTGTAACAGTTCGACCCTGCTGGAAATCAGAGTATAATTCACACACTGCATAGAGGTACATGTCTTGCAATGGTTTCTGGGAGCATGAATATAGCAATGCCTGTCCTTTTGTGTCACCAAGACATGGATCCAGTCAAGACCCCATCTTTCGCCCTCAGACCATGTCTCAAAGAGCGCCAACGGAGAGACCCACCACTGATGGTGGGGGGGTCTGCTGGGAGCTTGTGGCCCAACAAGAGCACAAAAGGCTGCTTTTGGGAAGGTGGAGACTGAATAAAAAGTGGGAGGAAGAAAAAAAGGCCAAAACAATAACTGACAGTGGGTGGATGGAGGAATGTTGAGTGTGTGTGTGTGTGTGTGTGCGCAGTACGGGAAACTGTGCGGAGCTGCACAATCGAGATCTCCACCTGTTTACACTTCTGCTCTGGCCGCATTCTTCTGAGGCCTCTCTGGAGGGCTCTCACTCAACTCAGTCAGCTAACTGCCTTGGAGCGCCATCCGCCAGCACACAAAGGGCCTCCGCGACCCTCAGCAGGGGGGGGGGGGGGGGGGTTGTCTGCTGGGAGCTCGTGGCCCAACAAGAGCACAAAAGGCTGCTTTTGGGAAGGTGGAGACTGAATAAAAAGTGGGAGGAAGAAAAAAAGGCCAAAACAATAACTGACAGTGGGTGGATGGAGGAATGTTGAGTGTGTGTGTGTGTGCGCAGTACGGGAAACTGCACGGAGCTCCACAATAGAGATCTCCACCTGTTTACACTTCTGCTCTGGCCGCATTCTTCTGAGGCCTCTCTGGAGGGCTCTCACTCAACTCAGTCAGCTAACTGCCTTGGAGCGCCATCCGCCAGCACACAAAGGGCCTCCGCGACCCTCAGCAGAGCCATGAAAAGGAGGGAAGAGCGAGACAGAGGGAATCTCGGAGAAAAAAAATAAATAAATAAATAAAAAATAAAAAAAAGAGTATCGGACAAGGAGCAGCGAAGAAAGAGAAAGCTAGGGAGCGACATGAAAGGGAGGAGAGGGGATGACGGGCCTTTTCCCAACGAGTCGTGTTAAAGGGAAGGCCGCTTTTTAAATGAGAAAGAGTAGAGGGTGAGAAGAAAGATAAGACAAGAAAAAAAAAAGAAAGAAGCTCTGTCAGTTTTCTTTGTTGTACCGGACGAGAACATGGGTCAAAATGAAGGGATGTGTGAGGTGAGAAAGAGCGCACTAGAGCAAAGGATGGAGAGATGAGGGGAGGAGAGGCCTGACACCGGCCCTTTGTGTGCAAATTTCCCACCACGGTCCTTGCAGTTTCTTAGCAGTTAATTAAAGAAGCGGGAGGTGGAGGACACTACATGGGGTCGAGGGTCTTGCGAGCGTTCCTCGCCGCACGAATGAAGGATTTGTCCTAAATTGGGCAGCAAGAGGCCAAACAATGTCAAAACCAATTAGCGCTGGCATTGGGCAGCAAGAGTTTCCACTAGGTGAACAAGCAAAGGCTACAACAAACAGGCACACTGATGTTTTAGGACAGAGAAACAGTATGTTTGTGTCACAGGATGAGGCTCTAGTGGCCTGAGAAGGTGTGGAATGGGTGAGCACCTGACAGCACGCTCCAGCACAGTAAGGTTGCATGATTTCTACATATCCAATTACTTAATATACAGAGGGAGTTTTTGGATACTTTTTCACTGATTGTGAAATGCATTATATAAAACAATATGAAACCAAGTGGCATCTGCAAACACATCATGCCAGACTTTTCAGAACTTCACTTTTCATATCCTTTTTTCCCCAATTACTGTAGAATTTCCAGTCCCAATGAATTTTTGTATGGCTTAAAATTATGTGAATGAGTAAATCAATTATATTAAAAATGTATGAGGAAAAAACATTAATGGTGTCCACAACAATATTAAGTAGCACAAATGTTTTCAGCATTAATAATAATAAAATATGTTTCTTGAGGATCAAATCAGAATATTAGAATGATAGAAGGATCACGTGACACTGAAAAATCACCTTTGCCATCACAGGAATAAATTGCATTTTAAATTAGATTCACTTCCTTCCGGTTTCATTTTATTGTTGTTTATCCAGTGCAGTGAACTTCATACATTTTAAGCATGTCTAATATGTCCAAATACATTTAGGGTCCACTATGTGTTGCAAAAATGGTACACACACTGTTTAATGCATTGGCAGTAAAATACAGGAGATTTTGGATTTTCAAATGGAAGAGTTCTTTTGCCTCCCAAAAACAGAAAGCTCCTCAATGCCCACTCTGTCCACAGGCCATCCAGTGCCAAGTCTGTTTCCTCACCCTCAGCCTCTACAACTGGCGCCTCTGCTATGGTTGGCACATTTCTCTAGTTCCTGTCTTTATCCTCAGGGGTTGAAGTGCCACTGTAATGACTCGGTCTCAGTCTTGGCAGAGACATAACTGGCAGTTTTTAGTGACACCAGAGCAATGCAGTGTGCCCTCCTCGCTTTCATTTAATTTCAAGTTTGTATTGGGGAAATTATCATATTTAAAGAGTTTTGGGTTCCATGCTGCAAAAATATTGAATGTGTCGCATAAAATGAAAACTCCAAGACTAAGCAGAAACTTCTGCTAACTGGTCGCTTTGGCAGTGGACTGATCAGAGGCGCCAGTGTAAAGAAGTCAGCGATTGTGGCTAGTCTTTCAGCAAAGACTACTGGCCAAGCTGATAAGGTCTTTCCCTACTTTTCAGATCATTTCTATGCCCCTAAAATATCTCTGTCTCTATATACGTCTGTTCAGAATGATGAGAATTGAGAAA
The DNA here is from genome assembly GCF_001515605.1 of Sinocyclocheilus anshuiensis. Classification (NCBI taxonomy): domain Eukaryota; kingdom Metazoa; phylum Chordata; class Actinopteri; order Cypriniformes; family Cyprinidae; genus Sinocyclocheilus; species Sinocyclocheilus anshuiensis. The sequence continues at coordinate 1,879,813 of NW_015546111.1, read as the reverse complement.
AAAAACTTCGGTCAAAATCACTAATATTTAGAACATTTCCTTAACGGTCATAATTAAGCTCAATTTTCTCCTTCACTCATTCTATATACCCTCTGGCTGGATTCACTGTATCTCTCCTCTGTATAAATAACTAACAAATGCTGTGTGAATCGCTCTCATCCTCTATCTCTGTTTCAGCATCTCCAGCTCATAAATCCATTAGATTCCACTGCCAGAGACAGTGAGAGAGGAGTCCATCCCATCCTTTCCTTTGATAAATCACAGTTGTGTGTGTAATCTCCCTCAGGCAGGCCAGAAGAAGTGATCAGTGACAGAAGAGACGCATGTCGACACAAACCACCTTTAGTGGAGGGGGCTGAGGGTGGGGGGCAGGTAATCAGAAGGAGATTGAGAGACGGGCGAAAATTGCCATGCAGATTTAGAGCCCATAAACATAGCAGGGCTCCTTCCAACCCCCTCTTTATTTTTCTCGTTCTCTTGTTCTCAGCGTCTCTATGGGTTGCTAATTAGAGATAGGTAGCCTAAGACAAGAGACCAGGTTACTGTAACCTTGGTGGTGGCGTGGCCGCTCTCCTCCATGCGGCCAGCTATTCATCACACCACCGAGGCGGAGGGAAGGACGTGCGGCATGGGGAAATGAGCGACCCAAGATGAGTAACAAATCACCCCCTCACTCCAGTATACCAAGGGAACATGGCTGAGCTGACTATACACCATCAGCAGGTCTGGGATCAGACTATTCAGGCTGCGTGCAAAGTCTCTTTAGATCTACAAAAGCAGGATTCTGTTACTTAGCTTTGCTAGTCACGTCTTGTAGGTTTAGGTAAATCTATGGTGTGTACCAGTTTTTAAGGCAATGTAATGTACTGTGAAATGTCCTTTCACCCTTTCTCAAGATCACTCAAGATTTTGATTCGTTGAACGGTCAAGATCATGGTGCTCCACAGATTCAAGTAATGCTCTATGAATGTGTTTACATGTATAAAATAACTGCTTTGTTATAAAAAAACCTGAAAACTTAACTCTAAATCCACACGTGCTCATTGGATTTTGTATAAACCATTTAAGGTGATAAAACAACACCGTTAAAGACATTTACATACATTGTTGAGTTATTAGGCATAGTTGGTGAGATATATATATATATATATATACACACAAATCTAAACATAAATAAAAGTGTAGTAATTATTTTGTATGTGTTTGCATGTATATATGCAAATAACTGTATAATGTCTTTATTGTTTTGTACCTGCTTTTTATGCTGCCTCTTGGCCAGGTCGTCATTGTAACTGAGAACTGGTTCTCAACTGACCTACCTGGTTAAATAAAGGTTTTAATAATATGATAGATTGATTGAGAGCGATAAATAGATGCTACAAAAATGATACATAGATAGATAGATAGACTTTAAAATTAATTATTATCAATGTTGGGAAGGTTACTTTGGAAATGTAATAGGTTACAGATTACAAGTTACCCTATTTAAAATATAATAGTAGTGTAACTTTTTCAATTACTTTATTAAAAGTAATGTAACTGATTACTTTTGATTACTTTTGGATTACTTTTAAAAATAATAATAAATAAAAGCATATACATCAACTCAAATAAGGTTAACTAATAAGCATGTGTCTTCTTCTGTGTACTAAACTCCTGAAACATTGTTGTCTTTTTGAAACATTGGTGTCTCTTTGTATATGATATGATGACCACAGTCCACTCCATTCTCTCTCTCGCATTGATTACTCTTGATCCAAACCGTTTGGCGGAGGCGCGGAGAGCGCGCGAGCCAAAGCATTGCCATTCACAACTAACTGATTCATGATTTATTAGAGATGTAATTATCGAATGGCGAATTCGGAAATAATCACTTTAGCACATTCGCCAGGCAATTATACAATAATAATATTGAAATAGCGGGCCAAATCGGCTGCCAGACCACCAGGAATTGTGCCGGTTCTCCCGATGGCCAGTCCGCGCCTGATTTCCACAGACAGGCAGAACGTGCAGGATTCATATATTGTCTTTCCGCGGCTTAATATTCACAGACACTAGTCCATATCGCGTTTTGATTCAAGTGCACTGACCTACTTTTGATTTATTTGTCCAAAATGTGGCATATTCCGTCCGAGTTAGGCTATAGGAATTCTGTTTTTGTGACTGGATTCTACGAACCAGTCTGTGTTTTCCACATCGCGGAAATTATAGGGCCGTATGTTAGGGTTGTGACGGTGAGGACATTTTCCCACCGGTTAATCGACGTGTGACAACACCGGTAATACCAGGGGTGGGGGGGGTGTTAGTTCGTTTGAGTTTCCCTCTTTTCTTCGCTTTCAAATGGCTTGTAAAATTGCCGTGCGCATTTTACTTTCACTTTCAAATTAGCGGCAATTCGGCGTTAATTCAATTCAAGCAACAATGTCAAACTCATAACTTTTATTAACAAAATGAATAAAAATACACCATAAATGCCTAATAAAATAACAAATTACACTCTTGTCAGTCAGCTCGACTCACTCTCCTCACGTGATAAATAAAATCTGACTCCTGCTCCGTGGTGCACTATCGTTAGCGCACGGTTCGGCACGCTGCATTGAGCGTTTAGTTTTTGAAAGTGTCTGTCCTCTAACTGAACTAGGCTAAATTATCTTTGTTTCTATAAAAAAATCAAAATGACGGTGGGGGGCGGTGCCGTGGTAGGCAAATGATGTAACCGGTGTTGCGGCTTAACATCGGTGTAACCGAAAACACCGTCTATCGCAACAAGCCTACCGTATGTCTCAGAGTAGTCAGTGCAATTTGGGAAAGAAATCAATTAAATCTGTATGTGGATGTGTGTAAATATTCAAATGTAATCCCCTTTGCAATCATTAACATTTTCATAAGTAACTAATTTAATTACACATTTTTTCTTAGTAACTGTAACCGATTACAGTTACATTTATTTTGTAATTAAATTATGTAACGCCGTTACATGTAACTAGTTACTCCCCAACACTGATTATTATTAATCATTAATGATTAATTTATTTGTTTATAGTTAGATCTATGTTTGTATATATAACCTTTGTATTTCAATAACTATTTTTAATGTATTTGTCTTTCTGTAAATAATATTGTATATCTTCTAAACATTTCAGTTGAAATATAAAATTATAACCTTGTGAAGAATGTGCTTTGCATGAACAAGATTAAGTTATACGTGTATGAAGACTTATGCAGAGTGCTCCAGTGGCCTCTGACCCCTCAGACACACTGAAGGCCAAGGTGTATTGTTCCTTTAAGAGCACACAGGACCATATATTAATACTTGGCAGGTAACGGCATCTACAGCTTGTCAGCTCTGCACTAGGGCCATAATCTTGCCTGCATGTGTATGCATGTGTGTGCTGCTATTCCCGTGAAGCTCGCTACACCAATTTTCAGCCCTTGGCAATCACTCACTCACCACATATCTACATACAGGCTGATGAGCTCCTCTGAGGACTCAGTCACATGACTCTGTTTGTTTGCTCACTGGACTGGTGGATTCAGTAAAGGTGTGTGTTTGTGTGCTAATAGACTGGCATACCAACCATTACAAACCATTATTTTTGTGAACAATCCCTTCTGGTTTTATTGTCAGTTGCCTTGCAGTTGATCTGCATTTGCAAATTAAGAGTTTTGAAGCAGGTCTGCATCTGTCTGCCTTTCATTTCCACTCTTGTTTTTGTATTTTTTTTACCATTACTTTTATTTTTTTCATTTGGACTTAACAGGGAAAAAGAGGGGTATTTCCTCTCCAACATAACATTTGTTGTCACTGCCTCCATCCCCCACCCTCACACCAAACTCATCTACTTGCATGCTGATGCAAGCACATATCTCAGGTTGTTGTTGGCCACACAACAGATGAAACCCAACACTCTGTAAGCTGCTATTTAATGTGACCCTCCTGCAAACATTATATCATGTTATGGTGTCTGTGGTATAACTCATTTTCAGTATAAAGTAGACCTATACAGTTTTTTTCAATCAACACAGCAGGTACGATCAGTGTCTTTGTCAGACCACCAACAGCCAAATAAACAATAACAAAACTGAAGGAACTCACCTATGAATCCTCCTGTTAGTCCACTAATTCATAACATTCCAACAAAAATGGTGTAGTTACACTGTAAAGGGTGCAGACTAGGGCTGCACGATTAATCGCATGTGATATTTAACGCGCATCTTATCAGTAAAGCTGGTTCTGTAATCAGCGGTAAATCTCCATCACCTGCGTGCTTTCACATTGAGCAGCATTAAC
>NW_015546111.1:1865094-1875180 GCF_001515605.1 Sinocyclocheilus anshuiensis | reverse complement strand
GCGATCAAATCTTCGGAGCATTCTGAAGTATAGCTTGTTCTCACATGTAAACAATACAGATTAATTGATGTCAAAATGGCCGCTGACCTCTGCCCTTTTGATTGACACCTCATTTGAACCAATAGCTGCATCTAAGAGGTCTCACCAGGCTGCGATAGCCAAAGAGCTCCCAGTATGAAGGATGGTGACGCCCTCTCTTTGATGGACAGTAGATCGATCCAATTGCATCAGAGTTTGCAAATGACTGTCGTTTCTGATAGCCAATGAACTTCCGAAAAGATTAATATGCGGCTTTAGTGGGACAGTTCAACATGTCAAGTGCAGATGACATGTGAATAATCCCGCCCACTCTAAAGCGGTACTGAACTGCAGTGGAAACGCAAACCGAGCCGAACCGAGCTGAGTCGTACCACGCAGTGGAAAAGCGCCTATAGTCCCCTTGTCCAAATACCCACACTTGTGGTCTTGGCCACTTGAGAGCGCGTGCGCGCGACAGGAAGCAAGTGCGCAAGACTGTCCCAGGTCTTAAAAACGCCAGAGCGCAGTGCCCTTAACGCACACTAAACCCACACTATCTACGCAGTGGAAAAGCGCCTATAGTCCCCTTGTCCAAATACCCACACTGGTGGTCTTGGCCACTTGAGAGCGCGTGCGCGCGACAGGAAGTAAGTGTGCAAGACTGTCCCAGGTCAGCGCAGTGCCCTTAACGCACACTAAACCCACACTATCTGGAATACCGCTCCGGAGCGGTATTCGAGGGTTAGTGTATCCCATCATGCATCATGTTCTGGAAATAAATCGTGAGACTTTTTGCCAAGATCGCGCGAGAGGTCACGGAAACCTTTCCAATGTAAGTTAAATATTAATAATAATAAGATATTACATATAATTTGGTAGTAAAACAAATTGCTACACATTTTATTGCTGCAAAGATTAGTATATATTTATTTTTGTACAACATTTGCAACTGCTTTTTATCATTAATTAAATTGTGTCATCTATAGGGACTACTGAACAGACATTTAGAAGTTGATTTTAAAATGCAAAGTATTGAAAATAATAATAAAACTCTGTAAACACTTTGCGTTTTTACAACACTATAAGTGTGTCCCATCAGGTAATGAAAAGTTGTACACACACTTGTGGTCTTCATGCTCACTTGAACACTTGGGCCAAATACAGGAAATACATCATATAAGTGGTCAAGTGCAAAGACCACAAGTGTGTGTATTTGGACAAGGCAAGTGACTCGTGCGTCCGTGCGTAAAGAGCGCTTTGAGAGAGTTTACGGGTGAAAGATGGTTAGAGGTGAAAAATGGCGACGAGAACGAGAAAAACAAACCTTTTGCTCTAAGAAGTTGTTGAACAATGTGCTCGGCCTGACAGTAATGACGTTTTTGACAGAGAGAGCGATGTTTCATCCATTGACTCAGAAGCAGAGATGTTTTTGGATGGAGGAGACGTCACTCTCAACAAGTAAGTGTTTTATTATATTGTATAACTATATTTATATATATTATACATATAATTATGTATATTATACATATTTTACTGTATATATTGAGGTATGTGTTTGTATTTTGTGGTTGATGTGTTACCGCTAACTTCTGTGGTGTGTGTGTGTGTGTGTGTGTGTGTGTGTGTGTGTGTGTGTGTTTTATGTGTTTGTGAGGTGTTCCTGCTAACTTCTGTCATGTGTGTGTGAGTGAGTGTGTGTGTGTGTGTTTTTTTTATGTGTTTGTGTTTGTGAGGTGTTCCTGCTAACTTCTGTTGTGTGTGTGTGTTTTATGTGTTTGTGAGGTGTTCCTGCTAACTTCTGTCATGTGTGTGTGAGTGAGTGTGTGTGTGTGTGTTTTTTTTATGTGTTTGTGTTTGTGAGGTGTTCCTGCTAACTTCTGTCATGTGTGTGTGTGTGTGTGTGTTTTATGTGTTTGTGTTTGTGAGGTGTTCCTGCCAACTTCTGTCATTTGTGTGTGTGTGTTTGTATTTGTGAGGTGTTCCTGCTAACTTCTGTCGTGTGTGTGTGCGTTTTATGTGTTTGTGTTTGTGAGGTGTTCCTGCTAACTTCTGTTATATGTGTGTGTGTGTGTGTTTTATATGTGTATGTGTTTTGAGGTGTTCTTGCTAACTTCTGTTGTGTGTGTGTGTGTGTGTGTTTTATGTGTTTGTGTTTTGAGGTGTTCTTGCTAACTTCTGTCATGTGTGTGTGTGTGTGTGTTTTATGTGTTTTGAGGTGTTCCTGCTAACTTCTGTTGCGTGTATTGCAAGAATTGCAGCATTTTATGTGTCGTTGGTTACAAAGGGTCATTTGGAGTCTCCAAGTGGCCTTTTTTTGGGAAGCGCCTAGACATAAACTTAGATAAATATGTGTAAAACACTCATTTTCTAAGGTATTGTTATCAGATTTGAAATTTGGCTTGGTAACGCTTCATTCTGTGATCCCATTGTATTTTCCAGCTAATAGCTCCCAGCTATAGTCATCTGCAGGCATCTGTTTACAAAAAAAAAAGTAGGTGGATATTTTTTTTCCTTTTTCAGTGTGTTCAAAGTTCTATTACTCAATACCAATTACAGTGATTCTGACTGTTGAGGAACACACCTCAGAGTGTCACCTTTCAAAAGAGATCAAAACCATGCATATACTCCAAATGGTTCAAGAACAGCATGCAATTTACTTTGGGTATGCCTTTTTTAGGCGTTTTAGGCAAATTTGACAGGAATGCTAAGGTTAATCTAGGTTTTACTTTTTTAGTGTGAAAAGTTGCATTTAGTTTAGTGTATCACGCATCAATAAATGCTGTGAAATAGTTACTTATTGTTAGTTTGTTCTATTTAATGCATTAGCTATTGATAATCAATTGAATCTTAAAGTCTTAGACGTGTACTCCGCTTTCGCTATGGTTTTCATCCCTATATAAATGTAATCTTAAACAGATATACATGTCAGTGATGCACCAGAAACCATATAAAAAGGCATTAATTTCCTTGACAGACTGTAAAAGATCCTTTATTCATACCAGTTCTGTAAATGCAAAGTTTTATGTATTGGTCATTTCACTGTTTGTATTCCATAGATGTTGTGCAAAGGTCACCCAGTCATCAGAGCGAGTAAGGAAAATGTGCAACAGCATTAGCCAGAACTTTTTTTTTTGTGTCTGTAACATCATCAATCAAGTTCTTGCAAGTCAGATGAGCGAATCTCTAGACATGATGGGAGAGGTCGGTGAGCCTTAACCACACTGAAATAACAGGATCACTAATATCTGTCCAGACATACGACCGCAGTACCACCATGCTAAGATCCGACACTCCAGGGAGTCAAGAGTTGGAGAGGTGAATATCTCACATTGAGAAGCTCAAGCATCCATATTTTGTTCATAATGTTTTTTTTTTAAGAGGTATTGATCTGACCTTCAGTTTCCACCATTCAAATAGCCATATCCATTATACATGGTGTTAAACATGCAAACTTAGATATTATTGATGTGACATTGGTGTCCAACACTCAAAACACCGGAACCTTTGATGCCTGTAGCTGTAATTTTTTCCCACATTTTTAAATTCAGCTTAGTCAGCTTGCTATGTGCAAATGGCGGCCAATTGATTTCTGACTGACTTTTACAGGTAAATCTTAGTAATATATAATCATATTACATGAAAAGAAGTAAATTATTTAAATTGGGTTAGAAGGAAAAAAAAAAAATATATATATATTGCTTTTGTGGCATACCTCATTGCTTCCACTTGGCTCTTTTTTTTTCTAGAATTTATTTCAAACTCTAAAAATGTTACATTTGAATCTGTTACTTGCTTGCACACTTCAGTGCAGTCGGCTCACAGCATCCACTGGTCATCTGGTGTTTGGAGGTCTCAGGAGAACTGAGCAGACGCTTGGGAAATCTACTGCTTGTTCTGTACTGTATCCAAGGGGCAGAGAAACAGAGAGCGCAAGAGAGGGAGGCGGCCACAGGGCCTGACCGTTAATCAGTGGCTGTAAGAAGCAGATAGGCCGTAATTGAGGATTTATCTGGGGTCTTCACAGCACTTAGTACCCAATCGACAGCAGCACACAGACACAGGAATGAGCGCTTAGCCCCCTGAGAGACAGAGCCACAGCTGAGAGAGTGAAAATGAGTAAAATGGAGGAAAAGAGATGGAGAGAGGTTAGATTTAGGGGATGGAGAAGGACAGTGTCTGATCATGTTGAGTGGAGCGGGATTTAGAAGGAGTTAGTGGAAACTAAATGCTTAAAAGAAGATCTGTTTAATGTGTTTTTGGGATAATGATGCTCATTGGTTGATGTTGAGCTGAGCTTGTCAATGAGAAGCGAGTGTTGGGAGCTGCAATGTTGGGAAAGCTGAAACTGTAGACTGCTGCAGTACAAGCTATTCATAATTTTAAGTAGTTAAACTATACAGTCAGGCTAGGAAGTCAAAGGAATCAGTGAATAATTTTTTGAACTGCTGAAAAAAACAATTCACTAAAATTAATCAGAATGAGTCTGAAGAATAACGGTTTATTTTTTTTGTCATGCTACACCTACTCATGCTACGTTATTTGTTTGAAAAAGTAGCTTGTTAATGGAAAAGCTACTTCATTTTGAAAACTAGTTATGCTAATGTCATGCTAGTTAAAAATGATATTAAGATAATAGTACAGCTACGTTTTAGTTATTTGTTGGAAAAAGTAGCTTGGTATTGGTAAAGGTAGTGTTTGATTACATTTACACTAATGTTGTGCTACTGTAGTTAAAATTATAGTAAAGCTAGTAGCATTGTTTCATTTAGTTAGTTAACCATTTGTTGGTACTAGAAAAGCTACTTTGTTTAGAAAATGATTGTTAAACATAGTTATGCTAGATGGTTGTTTTGGTCAGTTTCTGTAGTTAGTTATTTGTTAGTTACCGAGGGCCTGAATGCAGTGTGAAACGACGCAATATCTGTTTCTCATGCTAAAAATCTAACAGAAAAATTGTACACTCAGCACCATAAAAGTATATTTCATGTTACCCCTGCTAATATGATGTAGTATTCATCAGACGAAAGTCGTAGTTTCAGTTTGTTAGCATAAAGTTTAGTAAGTACACCGGACACACCTCTTAAAATGGCAGTACGATGGCCGTTGATCTAGATACCCACCATCAAAACACAGTGGCCCACGTACCAATTTACATCACGCGTTCAGGACACACCAGCACCATAACCCTGTCTGTTCATACATCACCATCATATGGAGAGTGCGTTTGTGTATATGATCTTATTGTATGCAAATGTGTGTTTAAATGTACACATGCCCGGCCGTGCATAGTGGTTGTGGCTGTGATGGTAGGCGGTGACAGAAATTGAGGGGGACGGGGTGGCAGCTGTGGGCTGCTCAGAGCACTGTCAGAGCAGAATGATTAATGAATGGCAGCCCCAGCTGAGCCTAACCTTTGGAGAACCGCGCAGGACATCTGCAGAACTGTCAGCGCTCTGACAAGGACAGAGCTGAACAACCAATTATTTCGCCATCACTAAGGTGGGCTGTCAGCTTAATCCTAGCCATTCACTTAGGCAAGGACAGGCAAATTTCTCCTTTACATACACATAGAGGCAGGGCGCTACACGGACACACTCACACAAACAGACACACAGCCACATACAAACTGCTTCGGTGAAACACATACACAAGCATGCCCAGACAAAATAGAATTAACCCCTCCTGTGCCAGAGATGGCAGCGAACAGGTAACTCCTGCTAGGAAAGTCATGCTTTACGAAAAGGAACTGGAGTGGTACCAAGATACAATGTTGGCATCAGATGGTACTACCATGATACTTTGAGATGTACATCAGTACATAATTATGCTAATTACCAATGTAAAGAATACCACAGTATAATAATGGTTCATGTTGAAAAATGCATGGTATTACTGTGGTAAAATGAATGGTACTACCATGACAGCTTGATATATGCAATGGTACGAATAATTACCATATAGTAAACACTCAAAGGTAATTTTAAGAATACTGTAGTATTACCATGGTGCATTGCCAAAAACACATTAGTGGTACATTTAATGTACAGTGATATATACCATGCACTGTAAAAAAAAATCTGTGACATTTACGGTAAAATACCGGCAGCTGTGGTTGCCAGAACTTCACCATGAAAAATATGGTAGCAACATTTTAGGTTTTACAGATTTAACTTAAATTCACAATAAAATACCGTATTTCATTAACTGATGTAATGTTAATAAACCAACATATTGAAGTGTTAATATCTGTTTTGAACCATTGTAATGCACTGATAACCACCAAAAACTGGTGGTGATGAGAAAGTCACATGATGAACCAAAGCTCATCGCAAACAGCTTTTCTACGAGCTGAGGAGGGCAATACTTATATATAGTCATTCACACAAACACTAAACACCATCATGGTGACACACATGATACTGAAATAATGCAATATACATTAATTTAACAACATTAGATGTAAGATTAAACCCTACTGTACACATCTAATAAGAAAAAAACGAAGAAGAAACATGCTATTTCAACAACAAAAAAACATCAAATATGAAGTGTCATGCAGGGAATTCTGGGAGTGTCAATTAACGGTTTTTCACTGTAAATTATACAATGACTTTCTTTTTCACTTCCAAAAACCGTATTTTTAACAGTATTTTACTGTAAAATCACATTAAATGTAGTTACATTTATTCACCGTATATAGTATGGAAACTTACTGTTAACCAGTTAACAGGTTTTTACTGTAGCATTTTTACAGTCTTTTACTGTTAAAATCACAATCATTTTTTACAGTGTGGTTTTGAATAATTACAATTTCATATGTTATGGTATTTACAAGGTACAGAAAAGTAGAGCAATCTGGTCATTTTTGGTTTGTGATTCCAGAAAACTGAACTGTATAGATAAGAAAATGTGTGTTTGGTTGTGAACCTTGCCAGGATGTGGCTTTATATCATTGAAGTAGAGAAACTGAGGTAAAATTATATGAGTAATACAGTTTATGTATTAGTATGTATATGTATTATACATATGTATTTATGTATTTATTTTTAGTCACAGCTGCATTTTTCAGGCACAAAAGAGGGTTTTTCAATGAATGAATTTCAGTTAGGGTGACTGTATTAAACTTGAACTTAAGTTTAAGAACTTGGGGAAGTCGTGGCCTAATGGTTAGAGAGTCGGACTCATAACCCAAAGGTTGTGGGTTCGAGTCTCGTACCGACAGGGATTGTAAGTGGGGGGAGTGAATGTACAGCGCCCTCTCCCACCTTCAATACCACAACTGAGGTGCCCTTGAGCAAAGCACTGAACCCCAACTGCTCCCCGGGCGCCACAGCATAAATGGCTGCCCACTGCTCCGGGTGTGTGTTCACGGTGTGTGTGTGTGTTCACTGCTGTGTGTGTGCACTTTGGATGGGTAAATGCAGAGCACTAATTCCGAGTACGGGTCACCATACTTGGCCACGTCACGTCACTTTCACTTTTTTTTTTAATCAACAAATATAAAACTATAAAAGACCCTAATTTATTTATAACTGAGTTGAATTTATTGTGATGAACAGTAGCGTTTAACTAATTTAGCTTTAATGTAAAATATATAAAATGGGGCCAGGTTCGGTTTCAAAATAAAAAGATACTTCCAAAAATTTTTAATTCTCTCATCATTTACACACTGTCTTGCCATCTCAAACTCGTATTACTTTATTCTGACAAAATTTTCATTTTGGGTGAGCTATTGGCTGAATTCTCTGTCTGAATAGTACAAATCTCAGAAGTAATATTGAGTTTTTGCAGGTCAATGTGAAGTTGCTGTAGTCTCGTGTCAGTCATTTAGGCCTGAAGGCTCACGGTGACATGACTGCCCATCTTTACTGCAGCCCTCTCAACACACGCTAATCAACCAGTGATTAGCTACAAGCATTGATTTACTCTCCAGCGCTGGGTGACACTGTAAAATCCAATAGTTTACCTTACTTAGATATAATTAGTTATCTTTACTTAGTTGTTATACTTACTCGGTTTTATTAAGTAACAGCTAATTTTAAGGCGAATAAAACAACTTGCTGCAATGAGTAACTCTTACTTAAAATATTCAAGTAGCCACAACAAAACCGATGACATTAATACACCAGTGGGAGGCAGCAGTGCGCTAATGTATTGCTAATGTGCAACAAAACAACAGAAGAAGAAATACGGACGGTTTAGGTTAGAGAGCATGCGCAACAAGCAACGTTACACTCCATCACAGTAGGTGGCGGTATGCACCTATGAAGTTGGTTCGCAACCCGCCATAAAACCAAAAGAAGAAGAAGCTTGAATGGTTTTGGGACGTGACCTAAAGACAACGACGAGTTGTCTTTAGGTCACAACCATGTGGCGATGACGTCATCACTAGCGCGCGTTCACTCAGTCAGACTCAGCGTCGAGTCTTCTGAGGAGAGGTGAGCAGATCACGGTATTTCACATATTGAATTGTAAAATACACTTTACACAGTTTGTTTATGCATCGTTTCTGCCTTGTTATCATCAAGTACAGCGCTGTTTGTGTGTTTGCCGACTAAAACACTTAGCATTTGAGGAAAACAAATTCACCAGAGTGATTTTGTGTTTTTGTATGTTCGTGTGAATGATTGTTTCGATGTTTGGAGTGATGATAATGTTGCTGTTACTGAATGTCTCGTTATCTGTGAGGGGAATGGATGTGAACTGATATCAAGTTTTGCTGCTGCTATTTTTTTATAACGTTATTTCTCTTTTGAGATTTATCTTTTGCAGCTCAAATATGTTATAGTTACTTTACATGGTTAAAATTAAGAACAGATACTGCCAAATACTTCATATAATTACTCTGTTTAATGAGCCTCGTGGGATATTTTGAATCTATACAGAAATATGAAGAGATATGAATACACTGGAAATAGGGCTGCACGATAAATCGCATGCGATATTTAACGCGCATCTTGTCAGTAAAGCCGGTTCTTTAATCAGCGGTAAATCTCATTTTGGGAAAATTTCCTGTGTATTTGCTGGTAAGTTACTGAGATACTTTTATAAAGATTAATGTTGATTATATACCTAGTTCAACAAAAAATGAAAATGATGCCACTTAATCTCCGTCCTGTCATTCCATCCCATAAACAATTGTGCATCTTCAAGACATGAATGACGATATTAACCCCAAAACTTTGACACCCAAGAAACCATAAAATAAATCCATATGAATGGAGCCGTGTAATCTACTTTTGGGCCAAACTGTTCAATGAATGGTAAGGAGCAGTTTCAGTTATATTTCCACTTGAACTTGGTTAGGCATAGTCTGATCACAAACCATTCTTGATCTGGAATTATTAGCCGAACACACTGAACCGTGCTGTAGAATGCCTGGAGTGACGTCACTACTCAGTTGTCATTTGTCTTTTGCTTCGCCAGTAGTTTCTCTGTAGCTGGCCAAGCCTGCTATTTGAGCGAAGTAAACAAGTTAATAGTAAAATTAAAATAAATATTTAATCTTTCATAACGTGTGCTATTTACATCTAGGACCGTATTCTAACTCTTGCATTACTAAGGTAACGACTGACACATTTATGTTGCATTCCAAAGAGCTCTGTTAACAGCCCAACAGTGAAAAAATTAAACCATATTCTTGTCGGCTTGGGCCAGATCAGCACAAATATGCTTTTTTTAAGTAAGGTTTACTAATTGGAATTTACAGTGAAGGTGCATCCATATTTGTGAGTACGCGTGTATGTACAAAGCTTCTAATGAATGCCTGTATCTTGTGTTTATGTGTGTATAACAGCATTTCTTTGTTTCTCTGTGTTTGAACTCTGCTGCAGGGTTTCCGCAAAGGTGGTGTGTGTGTGTGTGTGTGTGTGTGTGTGTGTCCCCTGGCAGGCTAAGAGGATGCAGCTGTTCCACATCCCCAAATACCCCCCATCTCTCTCCTGCCTTGCTACTATTTACACCTCCCCTCTGTCTCTACTATTAAAAGCTCATTTTTTTCTTAAGATCCTCAAAAACAGTTGACCATGTTGCCTAGCAACTTGTAAAGGTTTTTTTTTTTTTCTTCCA
>NW_015546111.1:1857826-1862355 GCF_001515605.1 Sinocyclocheilus anshuiensis | reverse complement strand
GAAGGGGAAATTGGGCGCGGATAAAATCAATTACCTTTAAAGCTGTCCCTCATCGTTGGCTGGCTGAGAGAGTGTGTGTGTCTGTGGAGGTGCACTGTTTTGTTTGTGACACATTTGCATCATTTAAGTGTGCTTTGTTGTGTCTGATTTGTTTTAGTGCACTGCAATACCTTTTCTTTTTTTTTTTTTTTTATTGTTACTAGGTAAAAATATCTAAACATCTCTATATCAAGATAAATGTACTTGAAGTAAAAGGCTTGCTTTTTTTTGTTTTTTTTTAATCGACTACATGTGGATGCTGTTGTCACCCCATATTTTATTTTCTTGTTTTTAATCTTACAAAATTGGGTGAGGTGTATGCTTACACTGTGAAATATGATAAAATATCTGTGAATGAAATGGGTTATAAGGCCACCCAGAGTATGTTTTTTTTGCCTACACGTGGTTTCAGTTGTTCCTATTTTTTTTTTCTTTCGTAAATTTGAAGAATTGAAAGAATCTTGATTGGTTAGTGAAAACATTAGTATGCAGATTTCACATTTTTGTAAATGCCCGTTTAGTGAATGAGGCCCAATACGTCATTTGGATAAAACAAAAGAAATTAAATTGAAATAAAATAAAAAATATTTTTATGAGTATTAGGACTATATTTGCGTTGTGTATAAAATGTATGCATTGTTTTGTCTCTGACAATTATGCATTATTGAAAAATTAATTACTTTATAAGTTTGGTGCATATTTGTGATGAACTTTGCAGGTCAGCATCATAAAAGAGATGAACTAGTCTGAGTAAAAAAAAAATCATAAAATTGTAGAGACACATGATTACGTTCATATCTTTGAGAAGTTTTCCGCATATATATTCCACAGGGAGTTAATAGATTTTCCTCTAAGCTAAAAGAACACATGCAAGTTTTTAATTGTCATGATTAAAAAAAGTCTCATTTGTTGACTTGCACTGTTGGCATGACATACAGTAAATTGCTGACATCAAAAATGCAAAAATTTCCCATATTACCAGTGTTCACCCTTTGTAGTGGTTCCAAATAAGATACATACTCACCAAAGCCAATTCTGAATGGCGTTTGCCACATGGAGGATGTTAATTTTGGACCCAGAGTGTACGTGTGTGTGTGTGTGTGTGTGTGTGTGTCTCTGTCTGTCGTTTTATGTTTTCGGTCTGTATCTGTTTGTATAAGTGACAGAGCTCCAGTGTTAAAATTTGCTCTTTGTCCTGCCTTTGAAGTTGAGGTCAGTCATGCATTCCACAGCCTGAGGATAGAAAAAGGAACGCAATGAAAAAATAACGTGCTAGCTTTTAGGGAAAAGGTTTTCAGTGAGACAGTTGAAGGATGACATGCCAAGTCAAGCCATGTGAATCCTCTCTGTGATTTGGCTTGTGTATATTCATGAATGAACTTCATGTTACTGTGATGCATGAGATGCCTCAACTGACACTCCTCAGTAGATTTGATCTCCTGAACCGATTCTGCTCCTTTGTGTTTAGACAAATCGGCTCAGCCTTTTGAATTCATGAATTTTCAAAGACGGAGCGCACGGAGTTGTCTCGTTCTGTGGAGAGAATGGGTCGTTGCTGAGGGAGGAATTCTTTTTAGGGGATTCTGTGATTAAGAGCTCATTAAAAGCTTGAGTTAGCCTACCTCAAATGACAGTTAAGACGGGAAGACCCGAGAGGATGTGTTGACGTGGTTCTAAAGTAGGTTAGTGGACCGCAAGCCTCGTGGAGAGACAGACTCCAGTAGGAACTCTAAAAGTGGGACAGCAAATGCTAAAAAACAAGCGGTCAAGAAGAATTCTTTGTGATGGTATGTGAGTTCATCTGTACAAAGGGTCCAGAACCTGCTAATGGTGATTGAATGACTTGAATAAGCCATAATTGATTTTTGCTTGCCATGTAAGCGAATTTTGCAAATTATTGTCCGAATAATCCCAATTATTTTCTCTCTAAGAGGTATAAGCCAAGGTTTTGCTGTTTATCATGGTTTATGTTTATATTTATGGTGTCTACACCATTGGTGTTCAATTAAAGTTTTAAACGGTCCAGTTTCTGTACCTACCTTCCCAGTGGAGGTCCGGACATTACTTTTTTGAATAGTTTTTGGAAAATTGTCCATGTGGACAACAGTAATATTTTGTAAGTTGATCAAGAATAAGGATTTTTGGGCCAAAGCAGTTGAGTCTGACTATTTCTATTTCTCCAAAATACTATTAAAATAATTTAATAAAATGAAATTAACCAAATTGTATATAATTTAAAAGTTAAGATCTGCTGTTTATTCCAACTATTAACCTATTGTTTTTACAGTCAGACACCTATGTATAGCACATAAGGCTTGCTGAGAAAAGATTTACAAATATGTAAAGACTTATGGGTAAATTACATTACACATTTTTTTAAAATCTACTGTATGTGTTCACAGGTGATAAACAATTTGTAGAAAAGTTCTTCAGTAATGAGCTGCCTCTCGAAATTTCAGCTGAACAAATTTTATATATTGCTGGTCAATGAATTGCACCCAAAAACTATTTCTGCTGAAACTGAAGATTCATTCATTTTCTACTATGAGAAATTTTGGTGCAAGTTTATTCAAAAATAAATGTAAAAATTCTTGTACGAATACACCTCTTCTATGATAAGCATGAGTTTAAAGGTGGGGTAAGTGATTTCTGGTAGCCAATGTTGATATTTGAAATCACCAAAACAAACACGCCCCTACCCCTAAAGGGTCTCACCCCTATTTTGATAGCTCCGCCCCATACATACTGTACGTATGCAACCCAGGCAACGATTAGTTCTGTGAACCAAAGCAAAACCAATGTTACACTGTGTCTACACCCGACGCGAGCGGCGCGGCACGACAAAATACTATAGAACTCATTATAATCAGTGATGCTGTCTACACTGGATGCGGCGCCGCGGTGTGACGCGACACGACACGACAAATCCCCGACAGTAAACTGCTGCTGCGTTCTATTTATGACGTATTGACACAAATTTCAAATGATTTTAGCTGTTGTGGCTAATATCCGTCCTGTGCACTGAGCGCGCTCTTCTTCGCATCATGAGTAGACACGCCCTTTACTGCTGATTGGCTACAAGTTTGTATTGGTACTCAGCCCGACTCAGTTTTCTAAAGCGTTTTTGAAAAAATACATACCCCACCTTTAATTTCTGAATCAAGTCATATGATGTCATTTTGATATTTTTGGATCAAATTCTTAAAAAATATTTAAACAAAACATACAGAGGAGTATATTTATAAGAACTTAGCACTTAGAACTTTGTTTTTTTTTATATTAAATTTCTATTTATTATTTATTGATTGATTGTGGACACTCTTATTTGTCATTGACCCTTAGTTGTGCCATTTTGTAGTGCCATCAGCATTATGTAATTTTGATGTGGCTCCAGACTTATTAGTCACATGGCATTTATGACATTTCACATGAACTGCAGAAGCTTTGGCAGATTGGCAGATTTCAAATTGTATACTTGCAGGGGTTCCTGCACCAGCTGAGCAACTGCAGCTCAGTACTAACGGATAGCTTTCTCCTCGGTTTTCTTATTTAATAAACCATGACAGCATCTCTTGCTGAAATGACACATCTGTGTGTTTATATTTTAGTGACTTAACCACCATACAGTTATATATTTACAACAATAAACGGACAAACTTTTTTTGTCTTCCTAGCTACCCACGTGACAGACCTAGAAAACGTATCAGAAAACCTACAAAAAGACATTTTATTTTATTTTTTTACATGCATTTAGCTTGGCAACTGTTAATTCTGGTCCACGTCTGTGTGTAAGATTTGAGAGTGCACAAGTGAGATGGCTTGAAAGCCTTCACCAAATCTCCCATGACTTTATTCAAGTATCTTCAGCTCAGATGTAGGAGCACCCCGATAACTCTGACTTTAACAGGTGTCAGCTGACTAAAATATGTCTCTCCGTCTCCTGGTCTCTGGAGCGGTACAAGAGCTCCTCATTTAGCTTAAAAGTGGTGGGATACCCCCTCTCTGTCTCGCTTGCGCTCTCTTTTCCTTCTCTCTGTCTCTCAGTGTCTCTGCTATTACCTCTAGGTTCACCCTCTGCAATTAGCTTTTCCTCTCTCCTGGCCCGCCAGCTCTGGTGAATGAGGTGGCGAGGTGACATGGGTCAAAGAGAATCTTCTCCTTCGTGTAGATGATTATGTCTTAACCTACCGTTATTCAAAGGCACTTGCCTCTGGGCATGAATCTACTCTGTGTGTGCCAGAGAGGCACGTCTCTACATACACACACACACACACACACACACACACACACATTTTTAGCACACTATCCAAGTTAAGATGAGGGTTATGTCTGTCTGCACTTAATCAATATAAATAATAATTATACATAAATACAAAAATAGTCAATAAATAATAAAAATACCTACACATTTCCATCTGTCTGTATCACACACATAAACACTCATACACACACTCCAAAACAATATTTCCAATAGCCTTCACAAGACACGA
>NW_015546111.1:1831708-1857693 GCF_001515605.1 Sinocyclocheilus anshuiensis | reverse complement strand
TTCCCTCTCTACCCCTCACTTACAGATGCCCATGTCCTCACAGCAGTCACACACTCCGCTGCTCCACTGGGTTGTCATGTTAGTGGTGCTCACCACCATGGTTGGCTGGAAACTTACAGCTGGATGTGCCATCGTGAACTGACCTGAGCAAACACATAAAAAAAATCCAGACAAATCAGAATGCTCATCTTAAACACACACACACACACACACACACACACACACACACACACATAGTTGTACTCCTCATCGGGTGATAATGACAGGAAAATAGAGGTGGGACAGTGGAAAAGACTGCCAGGTCAAATGCGTGTTCCTTGCTTGTTTCTGAGAAAATGACAGCCGTGTGTGTGTGTGAAAGTGTGTAAATGCAGTGTACAGCTTGAAAACCTAATGATGTACACTCAGTTATTTGTGCGTTTTTATGTGTGCTGCTGTTCTACGCAAAATAGCTGCTAATGAATCTTACGGGGATAGTTTGAGGTATAATATGCAACTCATATTGATGTATAGTAGAAGACATAAGAAAATGCAACCAATTCCAACGCAAATGAGAACGATGATTAAACTTTATGTTACTGTCAGAAGGATTATGGTGTAGTAATGACTTCCAACTAACGTGGACCACTGTGGGAAAGGTGTCTGACAGAACAACCCGACCATTTCAGTGGCATTTGCGACTGACCCGATCAGCATATTTGCGTTTGTGCTCAGGGGAGCTTCAAAGGTTTCTACAACGTGTTTTTGCAGCGTTGAGTAATGTATCACATACATATTTGTTGATTCCTTGAACGCAATGTTAATAAGAATCCAATCACCACTCAAAACACTGCAGTTATGTTCAGTGCTGAGTTATGCAAGATCACGAATCCTCTGATTATAACAAACAAACTGTAGACACGATGTAAATAAAGGATTCATTCTGCAGTGCAGGCCTAGAGAGTTTCATTGATTGTAATGGAACTTTGTGAGATCGTTATGGTGAGTCACATCTTTTAATGATTATTAAGGGTGTAAATGTGATATTGATTTAATACAACAGTTCAATAAACAATAAGCTAATATTAAGTGATTTACATTATCCGACTACAACACTATTGCCTGATTTTTCCTCATTTCCAAGCAAACACAGCTGTGTTTTGTTTATGAATGAACATGCGTTTTTAAATTAATCTAGTGATTCAATGATTCAATTACCCATTCATAAAGACAGTCACTTACTTCGTTCCTGAATGAATCAGCTGTTCAAACGAATCAGTTGAATGAATGATTCATTGACAGTTCATCATTTCAGTTATTTAAATCATTTAATATTTCTAAATTCAAAATTTTATAATTAAAACATTAATATCAACATTAATTTATGAATTTAATTGCACTCATGCCACCTCCGAGCCTCATTAAACGTCTGTAAATATACCTACATGCCTCTTTTGTGTTCTTCTGTGCCACCTCTGTAGTGCGAATGAATTTTGTTAATACTGATTTCATTTGATCGGTAACATATTCTTTTTATTCTACTTGTTCTTATTATTTTAATCAAAAATTTCGAAAAAGCCTATAAATGCAAATTTTTTTTAAATTTGACTTAAAAGATGACAATAAAGAAAAAAATGCTATTAAAAAATGCCAGTAAAAAAGGCCCCTGTAAATCACTTTAAGGAGTCACCTCGTAATGGAAAGGCTCATTTTTGTTACTGATCAGAAGGTGCTCCTGAATTTTTTGACTGTGCTCCTAAATTTTTTATACTACAAGCACAAGTGCTCCTAAAACGAAAAGTAAGCTTAGAGCCCTGACACATTTTAGTTTTAAACTCTGTTTTCAGCGTCTGAATCTCGAAAGATATTTAATGGGTCTCTATAGCGCAGCAAACAAAGAGCGCTCCCCTAATGTTAGTGTGTAACACCAGTGGTTCTAGGAACATTATATACATATATTACATGATTGTATTATTATTAATTATTATTATTATTAATATAAGAACAACAACAATAATAATTTCTTATGATTATTTTAGATTGCGATTTTTATTTATTTATTGTATGTTTTTTTGTATAACCATAAGAACATATCTGGAACATTCTGGGAACAAAACACCTTACGTTTACTGTAAATATCTTTCCAAACTTGATATACTCTCTTCCATTCACAATATTCAGATATTGCCGTGAAATCGCTATTTAAGTATCAGCATTTACTTGCATCTTACTGTGGAAAGTGCAACAACTGATGAGGATTTTTTTTTTTTTTTTTTTTTAAAGGTTTAATTTATAACAACATAAAAACATAACTGTGCTGTTGTTTTTGAAGGACCTGTTTTGCTTTTATATCACTATTCAATCACTGATTATTATTTTTTTGCAAAGCAAATCTACTCACAATTTCAACTACATAGCTCATTCTCTTACAGTTTTAACATTGTTAACCTTATTTGGTGTGCAAAAAAACAAAAAATCTCTTTTTCTGTAGAATCCTAACCTTCGTATATCCCTTTTTTAGTATAGCCCTAGACAAAGATAAGGGGCTGAAAATAACAGAGGGGACAAGGGAATTTTGGAGCCTGTTAGGGTTACAGTGGGGTGGGGCCTCTCAAGGACGTTCAATGTTTCTGCCTAAACTCTTTCAAAGGGAAGTGGCCAGATCCCCAGAGCAGCGGTCACCCAGGGGGAAGGAGGCTGATGTGGCCAGCTGAGATGAGTTCAACCCACTCCGGATCTCCCGTGCCCAGTGGAGAGAGCAGAGCAAAGCTTAAAGAGTAGGCCTCGGCATCAGCGCTCCTCCTGTGGGACGAAAAGACACTTTCTTGACCTTGAGGAGCTGCTGAGAACACAGAGGAAACTTTATAATGTGGTTAAAACTAGAATTACACTGGCAAATATCTTATTTCTTAATGTCTGATGTATTATAGCTTTGATATTGAATTTGTTTTTAGTGGATGTTGTGCGCTAGCTGACAAAAAGTTTCAGTTTGGTTTGCATAATATCAAAATGCATAATTACCTAAATAATTTCATTATCAAATGATAATAGCAAAATAAAAGCAATTAAAAGCCATTATGCAAAAGTCCATGTGTGATGAGGAAACCATTCAAAACTCTTATAAGTTCTTTTGTAATTTAATTTACTGTTTTTATGTTTGGGGTCCAAGTTTAAACAAAATTGTTTTATATTTGGAAACTCATTACTACCATTATAGAAACATTATTTTTAGGTTTGATTTATAATGATAAAGCATAACATTTATTTAATAATAATAATAATAATAAATAATAATTTTCATATTTATATATAATAAATAATTTTTTCTTCAGATTATTTAATGTCCATCTAGACTGTCTGTCTGACTGTCAAAATTAGTGTTAACGCATGCAATTAATTTTTTCAGTTTAACGCATTAAAAATATTTAACGTAGGGCAGAGCTACGTTTTTTTCCGATTTTGTCATTTTATCATGAATCAATAATAAATCATGAATCATGAAAAGAAAAAAAAGGGAAGTCAATAACTTTTGTATCTGTAAGGATTCATCTGTATTTAATGTAGAATCTTAGAAGCAGGAAAAATGGGCAAGCGTAAGGATTTGAGCAAGTTTGTGACAAGGGCCAAATTGTGATGGCTAAATGACTGGGTCAGAGCATCTCCAAAACTGCAGCTCTTGTGGGGTGTTCCCGGTCTGCAGTGGTCAGTATCTATCAAAAGTGGTCCAAGGAAGGAACAGTGGTGAACTGGCGACAGGGTCATGGGCGGCCAAGGCTCAGTGATGCACGTGGGGAGCAAAGGCTGGCCCGTGTGGTCCGATCCAACAGACAAACTACTGTAGCTCAAATTGCTCAAGAAGTTAATGTGGTTCTAATGGAAAGGTGTCAGAATACACAGTGCATTGTGGTTTGTTGCGTATGGGGCCACATAGGCAGACCAGTCAAGCTGCCCATGCTGAGCCCTGTCCACTGCCTAAAGCGCTAACGGCCGGGTGTGTGTACGTCGCTTAGCTGAGGAACACATGGCACCAGGATGCACTATGGGAAGGCAAGCCGGCAGAGGCCGTGTGATGCTTTGGGCAATGTTCTGCTGGGAAGCCTTGGGTCCTGCCATCCATGTGGATGTTACTTTGACACATACCACCTACCTAAGCATTGTTGCAGATCATGTACACCCTTTCATGTAAATGGTATTCCCTGGTGGCTGTGGCCTCTTTCAGCAGTATAATGCACCCTGCCACAAAGCAAAAACAGGTCAGGAATGGTTTGAGGAGCACAACGAGTTTGAGGTGTTGACGTGGCCTCCAAATTCCCCAGACCTCAATCCAATCGAGCATCTGTGGGATGTGCTGAAGTCCGACCCATGGAGGCCCCACCTCGCGACTTATAGGACTTAAAGGATCTGCTGCTAACATCTTGGTGCCAGATATCACAGTACACCTTCAGGGGTCTAGTGGAGTCCATGCCTCGACGGGTCAGGGCTGTTTTGGCAGCAAAAGGGGGACCAACACAATATTAGGAAGGTGGTAATAATGTTATCCCTGATCGGTGTAAATAATACATAATTCCACAGGGCAGGCAGATCCAATATTAAACATTAACATTAAAGGAACAGTTCACCAACAAATGAAAATTTGCTTAAACATTACTCGCCCTCAGGCCATCCAAGATCTAGATGAGTTTGTTTCTTCATCAAAACAGATTTTGAGCAAATTTAAAGCAAATTTTCATCCTTATGATCATATTCTCCTCCATGATTCGAAATGATCTTGAGCTCTAGAGCATCTGACCATCTGATCAAAGTTAAATTTGATTAGCAACCAAGAAATAGTGCAGAATCTTAAATATTTCTTTGTTCCTTTTACATCATAACATTGATTTTTTTTTCCCTAAAACTAAAACTTATTTTACACATCTAAATTTAATTTTCAATATGGACTCAGACTAGCAGGATAATGCTCCCTGCCACAAAGCAAAAATGGTTCAGGAATGGTTTGAGGGGCACAGCAACGAGTTTGAGGTGTTGACTTGGCCTCCAAATTCCCCAGATCTCAGTCCAATCGAGAATCTGTGGGATGTGCTGAACAAACAAATCCGATCTTATGGAGGCATGACCTCGCAACTTACAGGTCTTAAAGGATATGCTGCTAATATCTTGGTGCCAGATACCACAGCACACCTTCAAGGGTCTAGTGGAGTCCATGCTTCGACGGTTCAGGACTGTTTTGGCAGCCAAAGGGGGACCAACACAATATTTGGAAGGTGGTCATAATGTTATGCCTGATCGGTGTGTATAGTAGGGATGTGCGCGACGTGTAGCATAGCGTATATAATAGCCTATATTTTAAATACTTAATCTATGAATCACACTGTCAAATCCCTCAATGAATTCCGCTTGCCGCACACTTGCCTCGCGTTATCATCATTGCATTTTAGGCGGTCGTTAAAAAGAAAAAAAGAGTATACACTCACCGTCGGCCAAAGCATAGTTTATTTATTCAAATCAGCTGGGTAATTCAAAATAATCCCACACCTTCTCGTCTTTCGCATGGTCATTTTTGAACTCGCCGCAACTGACACGAAGAAAACGCATGTGAGGTCTGAGGTAAAAAATTTAGTTTCCGCCCAGATAAACTTTTAAAAAGAATGTATTATTTTTCAAACGTTTTATTTTAACTTGTTATTTAAAATGTTTTAAATGCAGTGTTAAAATTACGGTAATTTGAATGATAAAATCATGTTTTTTTTTCTTTTTCTGTCGTGTAATCGACTATTGTTTTCAGTGTCGAGTAGTAGGAGCTGTACCGTTTAGTCGACTAGTCGACTAGACCCGCACATCCCTAGTGTATATATATACCCAATATATATAATGTGATTGATTTCTGATCATATTGTTTATGTTTGGAATCAATTTGACCCCAGCAAAACCACAATGTAGAAAAATATAATAATTATTTTTTTAAAGTAAAAAATATATAAAACATGAAAATTCTTTACGTTGAACATAAGGTTTCTGAGACTCGAAACATAAGTAATGTAAAATTAATGGAGCATGTTAGGTTGAAATTTTGTTTACAGTCAGCTGTCATATAAGATTAAGAAAAGTCATGGAGTATCTACCTGATACTTCAATGTTAAGCACTTTTTTCCAAGCTATCAGAGTCGCCCTGGGGCCTCTGAGACCCCAAACAGAATGCTAAAATCACTCTTTTTGATGACAGACAAAAATGTGAATGTACAGTATGCATGTACTTTACTGCATTTGTAAGAAAGCATCTGTCAAGCAAAGCGATCTAAATGTAATCTAACATGAAAAGCGTATAGTTTGTGGTTTTGAGGTAAGGCTACAGTGGCTTACGTCTCAACCCAGACAGAGGTTTGAGAGAGCCTGAGTAAACACGTTGATCTCAAATCAAACAGCACTGCATCGACCGTCTTTATTACCCATGCACAGCCTTTCTCTTTGTGTGCACTGGATCACAATGTGCTTCTACAGTGTGTACAGTCTACTGTTATATAAATCTCTAGACATACTGCAAATGGATCCAACACTAGAACCTACCCCTGAAATATGTAAATTCCTAGAGAATATAAATGAATATAAATTGCTAAATTTAATTAAGTAATCAGTCGATCAATGAATCTGTTATTCTATTTCCAATTAATCTGTTAGTCCAATCAATACTCCAAGGCGTCAGCATTATGACTCTATGGCATCTGAGCTTCCTCGTATGCATAATTAGAACACGTGGATACGTTTAAAGTATTAAACGAAATATTTGTTATGAATGCTGGCAGATGCATAATATAATGCATAATTACAGAAGGAAACAAACAAGGTAAACAGAAAAGTTATTTGCAAGCAAGACGATTCCATCTCTCCACTCCGCAGGTTTATTTACTCGCTCCCGGCCTCTGTTTACTTGTTTGTGTATTCATCCCTCCATTATAAGTGACTCTCACTTCCTCCTAGATGGAAGCCTTTTTCAGTGTTGAATGGGGATATGCAAAGGCAATTTGCTGGTAGTAACTTTCAGCTGGGCAGCGTGTGTGTGTGTGTGCGTGTGTGTTGTGGAAAAGGCAGTGAAGCGTAGAGGGCAGCCTCATTCCATCCCCTTATTTTGGCCCATTACGCTGTGTATAGGAGGCCTGTACTTACTCTTTGCATTGTAATTATTTTCCACCCCAAAGGCAGCTGGAGGCGACGGCAGGTTCCTACGTTTGGGACCACTGCATTAGGTGTACATTGCATTATTTATTTGTACGCCGGCCATGGACGGACGGATGCCCTGTGTCCACAGAGACCGCAGGTACATTCAATGTCACCTCATGTGGTGTCTCCAGCCTCAGTTGCACTGGTTTCACAAGGATGCAGAGGCCTAGAGACCAGGCTGCAGATGGAGAGGCCTGATTCACTGGTCGGAGGTCAAAATGATCAAGTCATTTTCTTTCCTTTTTGGTGCTCAATAGATTCTATAAACAATAGTGTAGTGCATAGACATGAATATTAAAATCAACATAAAACATTGTTCACAACCCATTTAATTCATGTGATGTGATGTATTTTGAGGGAAACATATTAAATGTGACAAAATAGTGTGGGGCTCTACTGTATCACAAACGGTAGAACATGTTGCTAGCAATGCCAAGGTCACGGTTCAATTCCCAGGAAACTCATGAATTACAAAAAAAATTATAGCTTCATAATTTTGTAAGTCTCTTTAGATAAAAGCATCTGCCATATGTATAAATTTAAATGTTTCTCCATCGGGATTTGATTGGACTAAAAGTTGCCTCTATATGAGGTGAGGGGCTGAAAAATACGAGGACTTGCTAACTGAAGCTAAAAGAAAGCTATTTGAGACTAAGTTTTGATGAAAGATTATGAAGTTAATTCAGTTTCTTTCTTCTTTTTTTTTTGGACCATTGTGCAATAAATAATTCACAACAAGACCAAGAACATTGCAAATTTAGGAAGTAAATAGGGTTAATTTTTATTTTGTAATGACTTTAAAATAAGATTTCATCCTCTTAATGGAGTCCTAAAGTTAACTATTTAAGGGCTAGTTTAGCAGAAATAAAAATTCTGCTATCATTTACTCACCGTCATGTTTTTTTCAAACCAGGTTGACTTGGTTGGTTTCTGTGGAAGACAAAATATTTAAAATATTAAAATGTCTCAGTGTTTTTTTCCCTCAGTGTTTTTAGGACCCCATTGACTTTCATTCTATGGACAAAAACAGTTAAACTAGAATATAATCATCTGTGATAAAAAAGGAGTTCATACATGTTTGGATTGACAATTAATTTTTGGGTGAACTATTCTGTGAATTGGACCCTTTTCACAGACTATGATAATACATTTCCACAGTAAATCTAGCAATTATTTTTAAATAAATATTTTCATGTTTTTATGATGTACATTTTATAAATATTTTGGCATTATTACAAAAAAACTGGTTAACACTGCTGCTCCAGTGTTTCTGATATAATGGCTAATGGAGTGACAGCAAATTTGACGTATTTCTCTCTGCAGAGTGCAGACCATCATAATCAATCTCAGATATTTTCCTCATTTGGAAAATCATAGAAACCCTATTGTGGATTTTTCTTTTTTGCTTTTGGGGAAAATGGGAATGTAAAAATTATTTTAAAATGACATTTGTCGAGGTTTCAGTTCATGACTGTAGAAGTTTACCCAACTATGATGACCTCTGCTTCTGAGAACCCCTGAAACGTGAAAAGTGTCCATAGTTGATTTGGGTTGAATAATGTGGTTCTGCGTTTCATATTTGACTGAAATTCCTGAAGACTGCATGTGGTCACCATGGCCTGGCTGTTTTTAGGCCAGAAGGGAAGGTGGGCATTGCGGGCTGTTGTTTGGGATATCACATGTTTGGGATATGTGGAGTGTGTCAGATAGTTTTAGCCCTGTCCAAACAGTATGACATGTTTGCTGTGTAACGTGCTGCCGCGGGATGCGGTTACATGTGCTGTGCCTCATGTGTCTGATCTGACAGTACACTGGGCATTGTAGACAGTATCTGGTGTTTTAGTTAGGCTGATCCGGTGTCAGTAGGTCAGCGATCCCGCCGTCCCAAGGGGGATAATGGCCATGTAGTGTGTGCGCGGCCGGCTGTGTATCTCTCGTGGCCCCACTGACCTGTCAGATCAGAGGCTGCGGTCCTCACTAAGCTCTTCTGTGACATCCTCACCCCTGTCCCTTTCAGCATGCCTTCACCGTCCCACACATGCACGCGTACACAATACGACAACATCAATGGAATCAGCCAGGCTTCCTCGCTCACATGAGACTCTGACATGACAGGCCCGACTGGGAAAAAAAGCCCATCTTCCCTCTTCAGTTTTTTTTTTCCTTTCCACTCTCAGAATTTTCTCTATATCTTCACCCTCTTGGGAAGAGGTGGGCGATAGGGCTAGTTCAGGCCGCTCTGTGGACCTGAGAGAGAGAGGTTGGGAGGGAAATAGATGTGGAAAGGAGTGTGTTCTGCACTGGCCTCCACGCCCTAATCGAAGCTGACACTATTGAAGCCACCCGGATGGACAGAGAGTGGGGGCAGCATATTGCAGGCGGCAGCCTCCAATTATTTTTCTGGCTCATAAGTGTGGCTTGTTTAACAGGGGCCTGCATGGCTGACAGGAGCCTGATCTGCCAGCAGCCTGTCACACCACCACGGCCACGAGTCCTCCCCAGGGCAAGCACAGCTAACTTCAGTCTACTTCTCGCCAAACACACACACAAGTGCATGTGGGAGAGAGAAAGAGAGAGAGAGTCTGATTTGCTCTCCCAACCGTGTTTGTGTGGAAGAATGTTCATGTGTATTAGCCAGGATGTTTGTGCCCAGCGACTCGACCCTCCGCTTGGCGCACTTCTTCCCCCCCCTTAGCACACTTATTTAAAGCTTTCGTTTGGGTCTTAGCAATGCTTAAATGCCTGGCTGGATGGGCACGAGCTGATATGGAGCGTGAGCGGCGAGCGTGCATGCGAAGCATATGGTTAGCTGAAATTGTGTTTTGCGCCACTTTGCAGGGCAACGCTTTCTGATTGACGCTTCGGGTGTGACTGAAGTATAATAAGCGGAGTCAGTCGGCGAGAAAGGCACAGGCTCATTTACACTTGCGAAATCTCCACCGCCGAGTGTACGTGCGCGTGAATGTGAGACTGTGGCCGGGCATGTGTTACTAAGAGTGTGAGTGTAAGTGTGTGAATAAGAAACATGAAATGTTGCGGTGGAATTTACATCAGCGACAAAATGTGTAAAAAGTTTTTTAATTGAATTAGCTGGAATCGAAAAATAATAAGTAAATCTATGGAAAGATGAGTCGGGGTGTAAATCAATAAAGCAAGCGTGCAGGGGCAATGTTTTTGGCGAGGAGCAAATTAAACAGATCTTTCCCCAAGGTTTCTGTTTCATATTATTTCTCTCTCTCTCTCTCACTTTCTTTCTCTTTCTCTCCATCTCAGCCTCTGTAAATCCTTGCGCTGGGAATTATAGATCAAGCTGGAATAATTAACACATTAAATAAAAGAGCCATACATCAATGGGAGGTCCAAGAGTAGGGCAGTGAGTTATTGTTTAAATTAAGAAAATACCCAATCTCCTCAGCCAGCCATAATTTGCACAGCCATTCCCGGTGTTGTGATGCAATAATCAGGGTTGCACAGTCTGTTGAGTGTCTTAATGGGCTCTGGAGAGGTGGGGTTTCCCTTGTCATCAGCTGGCTGGCCACGCTAGCCACCGCTGCCAGCCAGAAGAGGGTGTAAATAGAGAGTTAATCTATTTCCCACATGCAATGGGTTTGGCATGGGCCCTACTTTGAGTAACACGGAGGTACCGCAGAGAAAGCGAGGTAGATTTGATTCATTATTTCATTACGTTCCCTGCTCTGCACCGTAATCTACTTAACTTTAAGATCCACTTACTAATTTTCAGACTTTGTTAAAATTCCACTAACATCACATTTTCTGTTATTGAGTGAAGCAATGTCTGTTGGTGCAGCACTTCTGATCTGATATAATGGACTACTCAGCCCTTTTTAAGATACATTGATCATTTTTCATATTGTTTCATACAGACCCACAGATTTATGAAGATTTTATATATTTACACACAGAGTATATAATTATATCAAACCATCATAATTTAGTTTTGCTTCTTTTATGTATAGAATATAGCACATACTAAAAAATAATATTCTTAATTGATATTCAGTATATTTTTTAAGATGTAATTTTGCAAAAATGGTAAAAATATAATTTGTGTGAATTCATTTTGTGGTTACAAAAGGCAATATATCATTTATTTTTTAAATGATTAAAATGCCATTTCCATCACAAAATGTTATTAAACAGTACATAAATAATTTGAAATGGATGTCAATGTCATGTAGTGCATTGAGAAGAGTGATGGTTCAGAAAAGTTTCCACTCAGGGAAATTGTTAATAGACAAATAAAATAAACTAGTGAGAGTGTTTTATAAATATCATTTTCGTATTTAAAATAAACACAGAAAATATCCCAAAATAAACTGTTTTCTTACAAATTTCACCAAAATTAAAGAGATTCAGCGTGTCTGAGACGGATTGTGTCTAATTTAATGTCGGATGGCGATTTAGAAATGTACGTTTCCATCAGTGTTCAATTGGCTTGTCATGTCATACCCATGTGAACGAGGAAGCGTGAGAAATAAAGCAAGTTTAGTTGATGCTTTTGTTATTGTAGCCCACCGTGGTGTTCAGGAAACAAATACTTTGATTAAATTCCCCAATTGTGAATTTGTGTAGTATTTAAAAAAATCAAAATCAAATGCTCTCAGGCAATAACTCTGGCACATACAACCTCTACATACGTATAGGAACACACACAAGCACACATTCACACACTCATTGAGTCTTATACTGCTGTTGAGGTGCAATGCAGAACAGGAGCTTGTAATGCATTACATGTTGCTGGCCCTGGCTGAAGTGCGAGGGAAGCAAGATCAATACTATTGACTTGTTTACCTTAGTGCCGACCTCACAACCCTGCGCTCCCGTTTACCACTTGAAACATTAAACCAGACTATTAGTAATACTTTGGTCTTGCTCTTTAGCAATTGACCACTGCAACACAGACTCCCTTACCTGCCTGATGCAAAAGAGAATTGGTGGAAAAGGGCCTACCCATAATTCTTTGCGTCAACCCCCACAGGTTTACCTTGTTTGCCTGCTGAAGCTAATATGGTCACTCAACCCTGTCAGGCTGCAGGGCATTGTGGGCCGACTGCCTCATGCAAAGCTCCCTGGAGCTCTTCTGCGTTCATACCCCCAGCCTTCCCCCTCCATGTATAGCCTCATCTCTGTCCCCATCCAAAGGAGCGGAATTTCTTTAAATGCTTATTTTTTTCCTGCTTTCCTTTCCATTGCTTGTTTGTCTATTGATTTTTGTAAACCCCTCCAGCCAGCCCTGCGTTCACCTCATCCCTCCACCCCTCTGCGCCTCTGATCACCCACCATCCTCCACACGCACATATTTATTTATTTCAGTCTTTTAGCCAGGGTAATTTGTTGGGGGTATTGACTTTGAAAATGTAACTCTCCACACCCTTCCCTCTCTTGCCTTTTAGGAACTGTGCTTTCATAACCCCCTAATCCTCCCCAAAAGTAAAAGATGCCAGGGGGCAAAGATCGTGGGGGGTCCCGGTACCCTGCTGATGGAAGTGATTGACATCTGGCTGTCTGTTGTCGAAATCTCTCAGCCTCTTTGCCCAAACCACATCTCTTTTTCAGTTTATTGGACATAGAGCAAGACACGGGCAGACGGGTGGCATGAGTCAGGTGAGTCAAATGAAAATGTTGCTGACAGGACAAAATGAGAGGATAGAAGGGAAACCTAATATTAATAATAGAGTGGATGAGGGGTCTTAATATGGGAAACACATTCACAGACATGGAGGAAAAGAGAAAGACATATCACAGTAGGAATGGCTTTGAATCTTTGACTCTGGTATCTAGATGTCAGATTCACACAGGTGGTAGTGCAAAATACACTGTTGTTTGCTTGGGTTCCAAAAAAATTAGAGATAGTATTTTTTTCCAGAAATATATTAATACTTTTATTCCACAAGGATGCATTAAATCGATTAAAAGTGACAGTAAAGACATTTACAATGTTACAAAATATTTCTATTTTAAATAAATGTTCTTTTGAACTTTCTATTCATTAAAAACCCCAGGAAAAAATCTATCATAGCTTTCACAAAAATATTAAGCATATTATTGAAACATTAAGTTCAACAAAAATAATAAGCTCCAAATCAGCATATTAGAATGATTCCTAAGGATCATGTGACACTGAAGACTGGAATAATGGAGGCTTAAAGGGGTGCTATTATGCTTTAACAACCTAGTATGAAAGCCTGTTCTAGTACACCCCCAAAACAAAATCAAGACTTTGTAAAAGAGCATAATAGGACCCCTTTAAAATTCAGCTTTGCCATCACAGGAATAAATATATTTTTATAATATATTAAATATTATATTATTTACTGTATTTTTGTTAAATAAATGCAGCCTTGGTTAGTGTAAGAAACGTCTTTCAAAAAGATAAAAAAATCTTGCCAACCCTAACAGTTGAACTGTAGTGTATGAGAAATCCAAAGTGAGTTTGTGTGTTTTGTAAGTTTGCCCCTTTTGTAAAACTTGATTGACAGCTGTCAGTCATATAACCCTGGAGTGATGGCTTATTTGAAGTCTGTCACCAGAAGGGGACAGTACAGAGATGGAGAGAGAGGCTTGTCACATTAAGCATCAAAGGGGAATTCACAGTGAATGTTAGAGAGGGGTTAAAGTTCAGGGGATACCAACTGTATATCCCCATTATATCTCCACTACCGGGGGATATACAACACACCAAATACATAACAAATATTTAAAGAAAAAAATGTGAAGACAATGTGAGTGGAGTTAAAACTCACTGCTAGGGTGTTCAGTGTGGTTGGCATGGCATTGTTTGTGGTTGCTTAGTAGTTGTTAACATGGTGCTTTGTGGTTGAGTGGTTACTCCCGAAGTGGTTACTGGCTCAAATATGAAAAGCCTAACTCTTAGAACTTAGAAAAGTAATAGCACACCTCCTAAAGATACACAATTTGATGTATTATCCATTCAGAACTGAAATGAGAATGCATTTTGAATTCCGAATCAGTTCAAAGCAGAATTTCAATTCAAAATGTAATTTTTTCAAATTCATATGAGTGTAATTTTAAATAGGAGAGCAAAATTTAGCAAGAACTTTGAAGGTTTGTACGCCTTATAGACAGAGAGAAGGATGGAATAGATAGAGGGGGAAAGAGAGAGATAGGTAGACAGACAAATACAATAGAGAGATAGACAGACAGACAGACAGACAGACAGATAGATTGATTGATAGATCATCATTATAATCATCATTACCAGTCACCACATTTTTAAGGCCAGAGCATGTATAATTTCCAAGACCTTTAAAAGCCTCTTTTGGAAATCAGCATAACTCAGAACGAGTAATACGGGTCAGAACTGAAATAACAATGTCCTGAGAGCAAACTCTTGTAGAGTGCTAGAGGCGATTACCATATACGTGTCCACACAGTGGCAGATGCCCATTGGATATTCCTAAATGAAGGCTTTGACCTTGGCTCAGCCCTCGCTTAGTTCATTAGCTCCTGGGTTCTTATCCACAATAATGCCAGCCAAAAACCAATATACACACTTTGCACAGAGTGGGAGCCTACAAAATATTACCATAGAAAATGACCGCCATTGGAATCCACCAAGGGCAATTCTTCCTAGCCCTTAGTACATTGACAGAGACACAGAGAAAGAGAAAAACAGGGATAATGCCAGGTTAACCATCTCATATATACTGACCCTTGTGTATGTGCAAGAGCTAGCCTTAGGGGTCAAGGGGGTGCGGGAGAGCTAAATAAATGAATAAATCAGAAAGGGAGGAGAGAGGAGAGACAGTGTGGTCGATAGCGTCAAAAGCAGATGACAGATCTAAAAGAATGAATATTGATCTGAGAAGGGCCTGCGCAGGGCGACCGGTGGGAGGTCAGGCTGTGTAATTAGATTGGTGGAAAGGCAAAAGCACTTCTCTCCTCCTCCCAAACACAACTTCTCTTGTACAGACATGTATGTGTGTGAGTGAGCGTGTAGCTATCGTATAAGGACCGTTCTGGGGAGTTTTAAGCAGTTGTATACAGTATATTGACATAGTAAAGAGGAACAGAAGAAGAGACATTTTGAAGAATGTGCTGGAGTGGCAGATGCCCATTGGATATTCCTAAATGAAGGCTTTGACCTTGGCTCAGCCCTCGCTTAGTTCATTAGCTCCTGGGTTCTTATCCACAATAATGCCAGCCAAAAACCAATATACACACTTTGCACAGAGTGGGAGCCTACAAAATATTACCATAGAAAATGACCGCCATTGGAATCCACCAAGGGCAATTCTTCCTAGCCCTTAGTACATTGACAGAGACACAGAGAAAGAGAAAAACAGGGATAATGCCAGGTTAACCATCTCATATATACTGACCCTTGTGTATGTGCAAGAGCTAGCCTTAGGGGTCAAGGGGGTGCGGGAGAGCTAAATAAATGAATAAATCAGAAAGGGAGGAGAGAGGAGAGACAGTGTGGTCGATAGCGTCAAAAGCAGATGACAGATCTAAAAGAATGAATATTGATCTGAGAAGGGCTTGCGCAGGGCGACCAGTGGGAGGTCAGGCTGTGTAATTAGATTGGTGGAAAGGCAAAAGCACTTCTCTCCTCCTCCCAAACACAACTTCTCTTGTACAGACATGTATGTGTGTGAGTGAGCGTGTAGCTATCGTATAAGGACCGTTCTGGGGAGTTTTAAGCAGTTGTATACAGTATATTGACATAGTAAAGAGGAACAGAAGAAGAGACATTTTGAAGAATGTGCTGGTCATTTTTTACATGCAATTACAATGAATGGGGAAATAGAGATTTTAAGCTTCAAAAACATATAATAAAAATGTACAAATGCAAGATGAAGACTGAATGCATATTGAAATGTACGTTTTTATCTATAATCATTATCCACTAAAAGGATAGTTCACCCAAAAATGAAAATTTTGGAGAATGTTGGTAACCAAAGATTTGATGCTAGCCATTGTCTTCCATAGTATGGGAAAAATTCTCATAGCTCATCAGCTTTTTGGTTACCAACATTCTTCCAAAAGAAATGTCTTATTTTCTGCGCAAAAGAAGAACGATTTTTAATGAATAACAAATTAAATTATTAAATTTAATAAATTATTTGACTTCAAAAGAATATAGCAAGTTGCATGCACCATTTTTATATATTTTTTTTTTTTTATTATTAAAAATATTGAAAAGCGTGGTCAGGATAAAAAAAAAGCCTTTTGTGTTTCAAAGAAGGAATAAAGTTAAACAGGTTTGTAACAATAAGAAAGTGAGTAAATGATGACAGCATTTTCATTTTGGGGTAAACTTTGAGGACAGATAAGAATTAAAAGTCAGCTAATACAAGAGAAATTATCTCTCTGGTGAATTAGCATGTTTTGTGCCTGATAAAATTCAGGACCAGGTGTATTTGTATTTTTTTTTTAACAGCAACATGTGAGTGGCATGATATAAACTTGTGTGCTATTAAGGGAAAATGATGTCTGAGTCCTTGAAGTGTTACATCTGATGTTTTTATGGATGGGCTGCACTCTCTCTTTCCCTGCCTCTCACTTTCTGTGTCTTTTTTGTGCTGCTTCTCGATAAGTGCCACCAGTATGTGTGTGTGTATTGGATATCCTTGTATGAGTATTTTTCAACGGAGGGTATAAGGTTGATTTAGTGCTCTGTGACTCCAGTAATGGATCCCTGACAAGCCCTCCAATCTTCAGTCCGTTCATCCCGTGACCATTACCAGCCGCACACTGTCCCAAACACAGCAACACGTCCGTTACTGCCCCAGGGACATCTCATTGTAAAACGAACTTGGGATGAACCCAGAACAAACATAAATAACATCTCTCACCTTCCTCTTCTTTACTCCTCCTCTCCCTACTTTCCTGCTGTAAACATGCATGCAGGCGTACAAATGTACACTCGGTCCGGCAGACTCATTAGCGCAAAAGCCGACGAGCTTAAAGGGTTAGTTCACCCCAAAATGAAAATTCTGTCATTAATTACTCACCCTCATGTTGTTCCAAACCCGTAAGACCTTCGTTCATCTTTGGAACACGAATTAAGATATTTTTGTTGAAACGTGAGAGCTCTAAAACCCTGCATAGACAGCAACGCAACTGTAATGTTCCCAGGTCCAGAAACGTAGTAAGGACATCGGTAAAACAGTCCATGTGACATTAGTGGCTCAACTTCAGTTTTGCAAAGCTACGAGAATACTTTTTGAGCGGTAAGAAAGCAAAAATAACTTAATTTATTTAACAATTCTTCTCCCCCGAGTTTGTCTTCCGCCATTTTGGAGAGTACCCAAGAGCGTAATCGACGTAAACAGCGTTGTTTACGTTCAGAGGAGAAAGCACGCGCATGAACGTAATTTGCGTAATCAGCGTTGTTTATGCTTAGGGGAAAGCATGTGTATGTGTTGTTATACTCTAAAATGGCGGAAGACGTAACTCGTGGGAGAAGAATTGTTGAATAAATTGTTATTTTTGTTTTCTTTGCGCTCAAAAAGTATTCTCTTAGCTTCGCAAAACTGAAGTTGAGCCACTGATGTCACATGGACTGTTTTACCGATGTCCTTACTACGTTCCTGGACAGTTGCGTTGCTGTCTATGCAGGGTCTGAGAGCTCTCACATTTTATCAAAAATATCTTAATTTGTGTTCCGAAGATGAACGAAGGTCTTACGGGTTTGGAACGACATGAGGGTGAGCAATTAATGACAGAATTTTCATTTTTGGCCGAACTAAACCTTTAAGCTGTGCAATTTTGAACATTCAAACATTGTGCACATTTTTTGTACCACTGAGTTGTGCCACCTATCGTTTTCTGATATTATATTGTTCCTACACACATTATATCTACAGCACGATGACAACTACAACTATTCATGCCGCCACCTTCGCGACCACCATCGTTTTGTTCGTGGCAAAGTCCCACTAATGATAAACCATCACAGTTTAGCCCTATTTATATCTTCCCCCACAGACCAGTCCTTTAACACACAATGCCATTATTGATAGGCCATTGCCATTAGCTGTGTTTACCTGTCAGCTAGCGCCTCGTTAATGAGAGAGCTTTGGGAGGAATAATGAGGAGACTGCTAATGACTAATAGATGTTTACAGCCACTTTCTCGCTCTCTAACATTGCTAATGCTAATGCTAACAGCGCAGCTACAGGCCGGCCACACCATTTGATGGCGCCCGTCTGCAGATGACTGTGTAGACGCCACTGCGTGGTGTTTAATTGGTGGTGTGATTGGACCTGAGAGTCTGCAATTATTTGAACAGTTGAACAGAGTGAGCAAAGGGAGGGGAGTGAGTAGTAGGTTTGGAAATGAGAATAATGCATGTTTGCAGTCACGCCTTTGCACTCATTTTGTGATGATTTAGTAAATTTGTTTTAAAAAGGATTAGTTGCTAAAAAGTAATTTGTGTGTGTGTGTGTGTGTGTGGGTGGTGGTAAAAGTGTTTCCAGCTACAGTTATTCAAAGAACAATAATAAAAATAATTTTTAATAAGGAAATAGGAGGTTATTGAAGACCTGCATATAGATATGATATGTGCAGTTTACTAAAATGGCATGGTTTTAAACCAGAATGAGTCTTGTTTTGTTTTGTTTTACATATCAGTGGACTCTAAATTTGCAAAGGTATGATGCAAATGGAATGATTCTAATCCAGAATGATCCTGGAAAGACATTTTGTTTTGTTTTGCAAGGGCATTTCCACATTTAGCCTTAGTGGCAACTTCCAGTTCAGTGCACTGTATGGAAATTGTAAGAAAATTGACAAATTGTCTGCAAATTAAATGGTGAGGAGTTTAATACCACCCAGTTTGCTGAGGTAGAGTACCCCATTTGGGCATTGCACATTTCATTTCATTTTACAATGCATATCATGGGACTCTAAATTTGCAAGGATGCTTCCGCATTTAGCATTATTGACCACCGTACTTTTCAGTTCAACGTAGTGTATGGAAATTGTGAGGAAATTAAACAATTGTGTATAAAATTACATCTTGAGGAAGTGCTCCACAACAGGACAAAGCAATATTGATACAATATACTTTCATTGTTATTTTACTTTATTTTATTTTAGCTTAGTTTAGCTTAGCTTAGCCTAGCTTAGCGAGTTGCACAAGTACAATGATCCACTCTGTATCACTCGCATACACTGTGTAGCAAATGATAGCCAACCGTTTGCTCTGTTTTAATTGTTGCTTTCAGCTTTCAGGGCACCTCAAGAGGGCAACACCCAAACACCCTACACCCATTGCTCCGGCATGTCTAGTAATCCGCAATCTCATGCTCTACACCACAGATGCTACATCCCATCGGAGATCAGCTCACTTCAGACAGCCTTCACTTGCCCTGTGCACTCCTCTGAAATGGGAGCTGATAAACACAGAACCCCAAGGAGTGTTTGAAACCCACTGGTTGGACCTTATCGCTTGGGCACTCTGTTTCTGCACTAATTAAAACCCCCTCCTCAATGGCAGAGTTGGGAGGTACAATTACGGCAGAGGCCTCCGGAGCCTCATCATGTCTCTATTAAAGGGGCGCGTTCATTGTAATGATGCTGGTGTTTAATTACTTCCACGCGGCAGCCGTTGTAAAACACGCTGATAAATGGGCCAACACGATCGTGCATCATTATTTCTCCCTGTGCACTGGCCTTGTTAGAGCGATTATGAGCTGTGGTGCTGCAGGAGAAGGAGAAGGAGGAGGAGGAGGAAGAATAGAATACCTGTGCTGATCTAATACTGAAGAAGCCAGCGGCGGAGAGGGAAAGGCGGAGATGATGCATCGGTAATTTAGAATGAAGAGCAGAGCTGGTCCATCCCTCTCTGTACAAGTATGTGGAGAAAAGTTACAGGTTTCCACACACTCCCAAATGTGTATCTAGCTGTCTACACCACCAAGTAATGCTCTTGCATTCTCACACACACTGTATGCCTTAGGTACGATCCTCTCACCACACTGCAGTAGCAGACAAACAAATGTACATATTCAGTCATTAATTATGAATTTTTTTCTGGTGTATGCCCAGTGGTAGGCCCACCCTGATTAATCTTGTTCCCTGTTCTTCCCCTGTGCTTATTAAACTGCTGAAGCAAATATCTTGCATGCAATAAATCCCCCCTAGAGCATGATTAATCAAAAGCAGTGAGCTGAGGGGTGCTGGCAGGTGGCGTTACAGTGTTAAATCACCTGCGTGGCTGGATGAATGGTCCTTTGGTAGAAATAAGGAAGGCCTGTTGGCATGATGGGACATACTGGGTTGTCTCTGTCTCTGGTCAGCCTCTTGCTTAACCAGCCAGGAATTCTAAATTCAGCGTAGGACTCTGATAACTAATTCAGTATCAGTGTCTTGACCACAGAGTTGAGTGGTATTTTTAATACAGCATAAAAAATGTATATTTGATGCAGTTGTAGGTAAGTTTCCTAAATTTATTTGATCAAAAATAAATTTAAAGTGTAATGTTGTGAAATGTTATTATAATTTTCAAGAACTGTTTTCTATTTTAATCAATTTTAAAGTGTAATTTATTCGTGTGATGGTAAAGCTGATTTTTTTAGTTTTCAGTGTCAAATGTAAGTCTTTACTGTCACTTTTTTCTTTTTTTTAAATTTTAATTAATTTAATGCATCCTTACTCAATAAAAGTATTAATTTCTTCCAAAAGCTTTTAAATTGGAAGTGTCTCAAACTCAACCCAGTGCTCTGTCAATAAAATCCCAATATGTACTGTATATAAAATTCAAGTGTTTTTAATGCAACATACATAAAAAAAATTAAGCTGAATGATGGTTATAAGTAAAAAGGTTTAATATATTTTTTACATTTATGTATATTATATAATTATAATAATGTGTGTATTTGCCTACAACTATTATTCAACTTAATTATCAAAGTTTTCGTTTGTTTATTTGTTAATGTTGCATAAAGACTTTTGACAAAAAAATCTGTGACGTCTTTCTTTGCTTCTTATTACTTTCTGGTGTCATCCCCCTTTATTCTGTACTTTCCTCTTTCCTGTCAGTGGGTGTGATGATCTTTGATGGGTGGTTTAAAAGCCGTGGTTATTTGATGCTAATTCCATTTTGTGGTACATTTAGATATTTTCCGCACTCTTGAGTGATGGCAAATGTCAGAGACGCACGGCTACAGGAACCACACTGAACAATTATTTACTTACCAGTGCGTGCTAAATGTGCATCAATGTCCTCTGAATATTTAATCATGTGCTAATTACTGATTAGCAAAAAGAACCTGGTGGTAAACCAATTATTGCAAAAAGATTTGAAGAAAGGGCCTGCTCTCTGGAGGAAAAACTATTGAGCAGCTTCCAGGCAGTTGCCGAATTAATCTTATTTAGCCTTATCCTCGTATGCACTGTAAGTGTGACGGTAACAGTGGGACTCCGTATTCAGGCACCGAAAAACCTCGTTTGATTACCTGGTGATGCAGTTTGCTCCAAAGAGATGACATGAAAATGTTCCCCAGCGAGTCCATACAGCAGCAAAATGCTAGACTGTACAGAGCTGTTGTTCACAGAGGCTGTGCATCTCCCTCGGAGAGGCTGATTATGGGTCGGACTTGTCTGGGCCCATATGAGGTGTCTATGAGCTGAAGCACACTGCTGGGACTGGAGAATCAGACCAGCACACACTGCAGTAATGGCCCGCATGAGTGAGAGAGCTGAGATCAGGCCTTACATATGCATCTAGTTCATGCTTCACCTATTACACGCTGTTCCTCGGCCTCTCTAGTGTCTGGTCACGTAGCGGCAGTGTGGAACATGGCCTTAGATAGTTTGTATGTGCGCATGTTTTAGTGTTAGGGTGTGGTAGAAATGTTAGCGAGTGTGCTTTGAATATATGTGGGTGTGTGGGTGACATGATGGAGGGCATGTTGCCACAGTGGTGGAAGCCATGTATCTGAAGGAGAGGTAGAAATAGAGTGTTAGTTTTATGTTAATGGCTGGGAGGGTTACGCAGAAGTCTATTGACAGTTAACATGTCCTTCAAGGTGTTATTTGTGGTTCAGCGGTTCTGACAAGTCTGTGGCATGACCATCATGTACATGGCTATTTTGTTGTCATGTGACAAGGAAACCATAAAACAGAGAAGAGCACTTTGGACACTCATGACTATGTGTCAGAGTCGTTGCTTATATATATATATATATATATATAATTTTTTATGAATTTTCAAAGGCTTCCCTCCCAAATTTTTCTAAGTTCTTTCAAAATGACATTTTGATCAGGTCAAATGGAGTAACCCCAAGAAAACATCTTGATATTCATGATTTAGAAATGTATTTTTCATCCCTAAATTATTTTGATTAAATAAGGCACTCTTGTGTATTCAAGGTACAAGAAAAGTATTTTAGTACTTTTTAGCATCATTAAATTGAATGAAGAAAATCCTTAGATAGTTTGTATGTGCGCATGTTTTAGTGTTAGGGTGTGGTAGAAATGTTAGCGAGTGTGCTTTGAATATATGTGGGTGTGTGGGTGACATGATGGAGGGCATGTTGCCACAGTGGTGGAAGCCATGTATCTGAAGGAGAGGTAGAAATAGAGTGTTAGTTTTATGTTAATGGCTGGGAGGGGTACGCAGAAGTCTATTGACAGTTAACATGTCCTTCAAGGTGTTATTTGTGGTTCAGCGGTTCTGACAAGTCGAGGGGCCGTCGTTTCACCTCACCTTTATTTATATGCTTGACTACTCTTAACATTATGGAACACCAAAGGGTCTGGTTATTGGAAAGGGAGGGGAGTCAGAGCTCGTCTTCCCGCTCCAGCCAGGTGCCTCGGACATGGGTGAGGGAGAACTGGAGGGGAAAGGAGGGAAGGAAGTTTGGAAAT
Organism: Sinocyclocheilus anshuiensis; assembly: GCF_001515605.1. Lineage (NCBI taxonomy): Eukaryota > Metazoa > Chordata > Actinopteri > Cypriniformes > Cyprinidae > Sinocyclocheilus > Sinocyclocheilus anshuiensis. Next base: position 1,834,641 of record NW_015546111.1, on the reverse strand, counting down.
GAAATACGATGAAAGTTATTTTTTGCCTGGATCAATTATGGTATTAAAAATAAAAAAATACTTCAACATCCAATTTTACACAGAAGATATTTTTTTTTTTTGAGGGCTAAAGCCATGAATATCTAGGAGGTATTACTATTTGGAGATTTATAAAAAAAAGTTTTTGTTAATATATCTAAATTATTTTCTAATACATATGGTATATACACAAATATTCTTACACACACACACACACACACACACACACACGGACACTCATGACTATGTGTCAGAGTCGTTGCTTATATATATATATATATATATATAATTTTTTATGAATTTTCAAAGGCTTCCCTCCCAAATTTTTCTAAGTTCTTTCAAAATGACATTTTGATCAGGTCAAATGGAGTAACCCCAAGAAAACATCTTGATATTCATGATTTAGAAATGTATTTTTCATCCCTAAATTATTTTGATTAAATAAGGCACTCTTGTGTATTCAAGGTACAAGAAAAGTATTTTAGTACTTTTTAGCATCATTAAATTGAATGAAGAAAATGATTTTTTTTACAAATATATAACTAATAATACAAAAAAAAAAAGACAAAGAAACGGCAGATAACACATTGAATTAAATGTGAAATTGTGAAGTAAAAAAATAAAATAGTATTTCCCTGTAACATATTCCAATAATGTTGTGTTTTAATACTGTTTTATTTACAACTTTTTTACATTTTAGGCATGCGATTTAAACATTTTTAAAAGATTTAAAAAGTTTTTTTTTATCATCCCAGACACCCTTATTTGTCAATGATTCTAAAGCAGGTGATATAATGAGTAAATAGTATTTTCGTGTAAAACATACTCCAATTATCTTTGTTTTATTTACAACTTTGAAAAATATTTTTTACATTATAGGCATGTGTTTTAAACTTGATTTTTTATAGGATTTCAAAAGCTTTTATCATCGCAGACACCCCTTTTTTTGTCAGTGACCCTAAAGCAGGTGGTATAAAGCGAGACGCTACAGTAAACAAAAGAAAAGCTTGAGGAGAGAGAACTTACACGTTGAAGGATTACCAGAGGGGTTTAATTTACAAAGCTTTTTGAAAGGAGGTCCACACAGTACATTGGATGGTGGATTGGGACACTGCATGTTATTTTTTCTTTTCCTGTCTATTGAAATGTTTCATGGTTTCCTCAAGCCACAGTGTGTCTGTGGGGCACACGGGGGCGTGAGGTGCCTCCCACCTTTTCGACAGCGTGGCGATTGTGCGGGATGTGCTCTGGGTGTTAGACAGATATACTGCGCTTTTCAGTGTAATCGCTTTGCCTTTAACGAACAAGTGCGGTCAAGTGCGGTTTCATTAACCAGCCGTAGCTTTCACATGCTTGCATGGGTAGCACCGAAGCTAACATGCTTAAAGTTGTGTTTTTTGTGTGGGGAGTCTTCAAGTGGGGCTTAGTTGGGGGGTGCGTGTGCTTTTTCCGGGTTCAAGCTCTCCGACAGACTTTCAGGAGGAAAATGGCAGGCTGTAGAGCACATTGAAACCATTTTTTTCTTTGTATGCAGTTCTATCTGTATGTACCGTACATCCCTCAGGGGCAGTGTGTGACAGAAATGGGGGTGTCAGTAGATCCCCTCATCCTTCTCTTCTTTTTGTCTTTCCCCTATTTCCCTCTTTGTCCTGGCGTGTACTCTGTTCCACCTGATTCTCTCTGAGACCCAGCGAGTGTGACGGAAGCAAGAGGTGATCAGATGGGCACCCTTCTGTGAGCAGGGCCAGCTGCCGGGAAGGAGATGGAGGAGGGTGAAGGAAAGGAGGATGGTGCAGAAGACTGAAAAGCACCAAAACAACTAATTATGGTAAAAATGCCAGAGCTGAATATGGCCTGCTGGTTAGCTTGGTATGCCATTGCCTCAAATTTGGGCACAACATCTTAAAAAAAATTAAAAATAATAATAATCTAAAGGCCAAAAAAGTTTTATTTATTTAAAAAAAATGTATTTATTGTTTGTTTGTAATATTTAAAAAATTGCAAGTTATAAGTAGAACTATTTTATAAATAAATATTTAAACATTCATAATTCATAATTATACCATTATTTTTTATATTGAATAATTATTAATTAACTTTATAGAAAAGTAGTATTAATTGTCGAAATTAAATCTTGCTTATTCATTTAATATTTAATAAACATTAATAAGTAAATTATTTCAATGAAATAAAAACAAAATGGCAGTATTTATAAATATTATAAAATATATAAAATAATAATATTAAATATAAATATTGAAACGTATTGTATTGTATTTTTTTATTATATTGAATAATTATTAATTAAACAATTACATATGTAAAAGCTTCAGTTGTCACTTGGGGGCCGGTCTTATCCCTTTAGCTTGCAGCTTTCTTAGAGAGAAACGCTGCCGTGAAATCACATATAGCGTGGCAGGGAGGCCCAGGACCTGAAGAAGGGATGAGCTGGGGATTAGCTTGTCCTGGCAGGATGTCTGTGATCCGAGAGAGCTCTGCTGGCCAGCGTGTGCCCATCGCTGTCCGGCCTTCGACTAGCCACGCGCCACATATCGCCACAAATCCCTCGCCTGCCGTGGGCCGCATGCTCTCCTCTGTGAAATCTCTTACTAGCTTGCTTTCGTCCTTTGTTATGCTGTCTCCATTTCTTAGCTGTTCCAAGAAGCTCCTAGCAACATGTTTGTCCTTTATTCTTGTGTTTTTGAGTCTGTTGATCACTTGTGCATGTTTATGTTCACATGTGAAGGATGCTCAGCTCATATACAGGTGCATCTCAATAAATTAGAATGTCGTGGAAAAGTTCATTTATTTCAGTAATTCAACTCAAATTGTGAAACTCGTGTATTAAATAAATTCAATGCACACAGACTGAAGTAGTTTAAGTCTTTGGTTCTTTTAATTGTGATGATTTTGGC
>NW_015546111.1:1807159-1831445 GCF_001515605.1 Sinocyclocheilus anshuiensis | reverse complement strand
TTTCACAATTTGAGTTGAATTACTGAAATAAATGAACTTTTCCACGACATTCTAATTTATTGAAATGCACCTGTATGTGCCCAAGCATTCATCCTCGTGCTCCATATTCTCCTGCCTTTTGATGCTTTTTGATAGTCGTACACTTAAGATGGAGTACTTGGACATGCTTTTCATTTGCCAGTCAATACCCATTGAGCCTCTTATGAAAGGGAAATGGCAGTTAGTTCATAGCGTCTTTGGTTGATCAATAGCACCTGCTATGTTCAATTCCTGTTCACCTCTCATGCCCTCTTCACCTCCTGGGCTTGATCCGCCCTATCATCATCATCAGAACCCGCAACCTTGGGATCCATTTTTATTATTGCTTTTCTTTAGGAGTAAGAATGAAAAGTGGAAGGGTGTGGGTGAGATATTTTTAGATGGCTGTCATTGCATCATTTTTTAGCCGTGGGCTCCAAGTCTGTATTTAGTAGGAAAAGTGAGGCATTAGAGATATGTAAGTTTGTTCCTCTTGAATTTTAAGCGGGTGACTCAGAAGTATTAGACTCAAATTATTTTATATTTAGATACTTTTTTTTTTTTTACTTTGTTTATATGAAAGAGTTCAGGGGAAGTCAATGATGTTTGTCAGTTTCAGATATTTTGATGCACGTCAAGAACAAATTGAATCAAGTTTAGGGCAAATCCATTTAAGTTAAGTTTTTTGCATGCACATATTGGTCACTAATTCCAAAGAAAACTCACAAAACTCCTTCTGAACAAATGAAACAGACCCAAGAAAAATTACAAGCAAGGTCAATGACACAATAATGACTTTTTTTCAAACAAAATTCTGAACATTCCCCTTGTCTTCCATTGGTCAGAAAAACAGATAGCCCTGCTCCTAAACTAATGCCGTTGGTTGTAGAGCTGGTTGGGATGCTTTGTGTGACAAAGTAGCATTTCTTTTGCTCAAACAGTAGGCCGTTCATGTTAGCAACTCCAAGATCATGGGGTTGATTCCCAGCAGGGAATACATGAATTGATAAAATGTAAATTGTAATATTTCTTTTTCAAAGTTGTAAATAAAACAATGATTATGGGAGTATGTTGTTTAAGGAAATAATGTTTCAGTCTTTCTACTTCAAAATGTAATGTTTAATTCAATGTGGTACTTGCCTTTCTTTGTAATTAATTGTGAAATAGCTATTTCTAGCCATTTCTAAGTAAGAAAAAATGTACACCAAATTTTAAATGCATTTATGCCATGTAAGTTGCTTCGTATAAAAGTGTTAATAACACTTTAGAATAGGGAACACTAATTCACTTTTAACTACGACTTTTCCCTCAATAAACTCCTAATTTGCTTCTTATTAATAGTTCATAAGGTAGTTGTTAGGTTTAGGTATGGGGTCGGATTAAGGGATCTAGAATAAAGTCATGCAGAATAAGGCATTAATATTTGCTTTATAAGGACTAATAAGCAGCCAATATGCTAGTAATATGCATGCTATTAAGCAACTAGTTAATAACGAGAATAGGTCCTTAAAATAAAGTGTTACCAAAGTGTCTGCTAACTGCGAAAATGTAAATGTATAAATGACAGACACATGGTTTACACTTTAGTAAATCAACCTATGAATGGTTTACTTCTAGTCTAAAAGCATTTTAACTGAAAACATTTGCATGTTATCATTTAATATCTAATTTGTTTCTATGACATCAATGAGATCAATGTCTCCTAAAGAAAAAGTCCTTAATAATAACAACGCGTCTCTTATAGGCTTTTAGAGGATATCTCAGTGTTGTCTCAAACTGCAGTGAGAGTGCTTTACCAAATTATCTGAGCAATACTTGTGATAGCTCTGTACTCTTATACCCTGTGTCACCAGCGATATCATCACATCTTTTTTTTTTGTTTTTCTTCTTCTTTCTCTTAGGGAATTTAAGTTCTGGATACTTAAATGAAAAATGACAGAGAACTACATTAAATCTGTTAAGGTATAAGAGCGCAAAACTTTCCTCAGAGGACACTACAAAAGTCTAAAGACCAAAGTAAGTCAAAGAGAATTTTTAAAAGGTTATACCTAAAGCTGAGAAGAAAATGAAAACAGATTAAGAGGAAAGAAAGGCAAAAATGATAAAAATCCTATCCCAGACTCCCTAAGACCAACGGGCATAAAATGTTGACGTTCTTTAGACTGGCCAGACGGTTGGCCGACTGTCAGACAGCTGCAGTTATCGCTCTCTATCACTCTCTCCCTCCCTCCTTCTCCTTTTAGACTTGCTTGTTCAAAGCAACGCTCGCTCTTTATTTATGTGCAAATGTGCTCTTAGGCCCTACAAGGGTGGTGCGCATGCTGAATCTCTCTTTTCAGGGCTTTAGCAGATTATCCTCTCACTCTCTCTTTGGTCCCCGTCGCCCTAAGCCAGGCTGCCCTGACCTTTTGTCATTGAGACTTTTTTCTTCTCCTTGGTGTCTCTCTCACTCTTTCTCTCGCTCTGCCTCCCCCTCTTCCCAGATGCCACAGACAGCACCCCCACCCCATACTCCTCAAAGAACCATTATATCACTCACTCCCTGAACAAAGACCCCAGAGGGAGAGAAAGCGGGTGAGGGAGAGAGAAAGAAAGAAAGAGAGGAGGCCAGCAGCTCAGCTCTCCTAATCGATAAGAGTGGCCCACATGGAGCTTTGAAAGCTAATCAATACTTTCTTTTTTCTCCTCCTTTTTTTTAAACCATCCGTTTTAGCTGCTGACTCTGACAAAATGTAGCGGTGACGCTGAATTAGGGAGAAAGGGAGGAGGGAGACCTCTTATCTTGAGATATGAAAGTAAGAGGACAGAGACAGATAAAGAATGTGAATGCCTACATGTTTAGAATCCATTTGCAAACGCATTCTGATAACAGCCATGATGTAATGATTTAGCCATGTCAGACATGTTCCTGGATCAACAGCCTTTGTTGGTCCTGCAACCATAATGCATATACCTTACGGTTTATTTGAAGGAAGGCGCAACGGGCTTAAGGTGGCATTTGGTACTGGACCATGACCATTTTTCCATATAAATGGTGTCGGTTGTTGGTTGATCCTAGAACCAGCCCACATTTTGACTGATTTGAAAGTCAAATAACGTACGCTACCATTCAAAAGTTTGGGGTCTGTACGATTTTTATGCTCATCAAGACTGCATATATTCATTTAGAAATACAGTAATATTGTGAAATGTTATTACATTTTAAAATAACTCTTTTCTTTTTTAAGATACTATGAAATTTATTTATTCCTGTGATGGTAAAGCTGAATTTTCAGCAGTTTTTATTCCAGTGTTCATTTACGCATGATCCTCTAAAAATCATCCTAATATACTGATTTGGTGCTCAAGAAACATTTGTTATTATCATCATCAATGTTAAGACCAGTTTTGCTTCTTATATTTTTTTTTATGGAAGCCATAATACATTTTTTCAAAAGTCTGTGATAAATAGAACATTCAAAAGAGCATTTATTCGAAATAGAAATCTTTTGTAACATTTAAAATGTCTTTACCTTTTGATTAATTTTATTCATCCATTCTGAACAAAATTATTAGTTTCTTAAAAATAAAAAAATCTTACTTACCCCACATTTTTGAACAATAGTGTAACTGACTACATTTCTAGTCATAAAAAATAATCACTTTGCATTATTGTTAAGTATTTTTTTTTAAGTTTAAAGTTTAAAGTGTAGTTTTTTATATAACGAATAAAGCTCAAATTATTTAAATTAATAAAATGTATAATCTGCTTACACGGGATATTTGTGATAAATGTATTTTTTATTTTTGCATTTGAAACAAATTCCACTGTGTTGCCACATTGGGCATTTCCAATATGTTGTTTCCATTTTGTTGGTTTTAATGTTGTTTCTTGTGATCTAGTTTTATCTTGGCAAACTTGACAACTGTTCTGACTTCTGATTTGAGCAATTCTTGTTTAGACATCAGCAGGTTCAAGTGCAGGTTAAATGTTCTGGTCTAGAACCATCTTTACTTTGGTGAAAAAGTATTGAATGAAAGGTTCCAGGTTGGGGCATCAGCACCTTCATCGTATTCCAGGCCTTCATCATATTTCCAGTCCTGTCCTCTTTTCTGATAGATAATGTCTTACACATTCCTTTGATTAATTATTCCATTAAATTAAGTCAATGTGCTTCTGCAGCTACATGCACACCTGAAGTGAGCGCCAACAAGTTTAGTGTGCTAAATGAAGCGTCCTCTACCGTTTCACAACAGCGCATACTCTCCCTCTCTCTCTCTCTCTCTCACACACACACACACACACACACACACACACACACAAACAGGCAATGACCTGAATTTGCTGCTCGACTGCTGTGTAATACTCCAGCTGACAAGACCCCCCTTGTAGCTAAAGAGAGGACACTGTTCCCATCCCCCTCCCTTTCGCACTCTCTCTCTCTTTCTCATGCTTTTTTCTTCTCTCTGTCTAATCTGTACAGTTCCCACCCTTCTGAAGCTACCTCCGAACAATGTGAATGCCCACATACGTGTGGGCCAGCCGGTCTCTTGACGACCCGACTCACTCTTCACGCTTCTTTTTTTCTTTCTTTCCTGGCGTGTCTGTGAACGCACAGTGAAGCATAGTTCTAGAACGAGCTATCGAAGGAAAACAAGTAGCTTGTTTATTTGCACAGATGAGTGTGTACTGGATGTGGTAATTAGCTTTTGCTTCCAGCTTCTCTTGTTAATTTGTTGAGCTTGCCACCTCCCAGTCTTTATTAGTTGTCTAACAAGGCTTTTTTCATGTAAATACAAGCCCATGAAACGGCAATTAACCTCCCAAATAGGTATAAACCACTGATCAGGCGACAGGATATTGACAAGGCCTTTCTCGGCCCAGTTAGCGCCCAGGAGGGGGGACAGAAGCGAGAAAAGGAAAGGAGGCAAAAGGGTGGTTAAAAAAAAAGAAGGAATAAGCAAACAAATCCCACGGGTCTTTGTTTGTTGTGTCTATGGCAGGCCTATTGTTTTGCTCCCTATTAAACTTTGACCTTTAGGCACGAGAGTGGGAAAATTGAATTCTAAATGACAGCTGGAGGCAGAGAGATTTCAGAGGGACATGGGAAAGGCGTTAGTTTGGTAAAATATGAAGAGAAGGAAAGAGAAATTGGGGTTTGGTGATCATGTGATGTGGTGTTGTATATATCAAGACTCTTTCATGCTCATATGTGCCTGTAATCATGAGTTCTCAGACACTTTCATTCTTGTGTGTATGTCCGTCATGCTAAGTTTTATTTATTTATTTTTTATTAGTGGTCAACCAATGTGGGTTCAACGTTCAATGCTAATATCTGCAAGCCAGGCTTGAATATAATGCTAATATATCTTTAAAACTGTGGGTTCCAGAAAAAAAGACCATTGACAATGATTCTGTTTTGATCTTTTTAACTTTTTTTTTCTCCTTACATTTAGTTTATTTGCAAATTATGTTATCAGTATCACAATTCAAGTGTAAATTTCTTCTTCTAACGACATAGTAAAAATGATCAATATTAAAAATGTACTTTTTAAATGTTGACCTATAAATAATGCACAATATTACACAATTCTTATAAATTTTTCTTATTCATATTCATTTGTTTTTAATTAAATTGTACACAATATTTATTCAAAATCAGTGTTGTTTTAGTATTATTTATACTGTTATATTAAGATTTTAACCTTTATTTGTATATTTTCAGTTTTTATTATAATTTCTAAAAGTAATTGTTATGATTTTGTATTTTAATATGATATTGTAATTTTAATATTTCTAATTAACTTTATTTTTTCAGTTTTAGTTAAACATTTCAATGTGGTGTCAAGGCGACATTTCTAATGTTGTTTCTTTGTTAAGTTTAAGCTTTCATCTAATATTTATATTTATATTTCAGCTTTATTATCTATGTGTTAGTTTTAGTGAACTGTAACCACACTGCTTCAAACTAGCCATATGATATTTGAAAACAAAAGATGTGCTCTTCAAACTGTTTGCTGAACATGGCATCTCAATGGCCAAATTTCATATGATTTAATAAACTGACCAATATATATTGGCCTGCTGCTGTTTTGGACAAAAAAAATAAAAAATCATGTGCCACAAATGTGATACAATCCGCAAACTTACCCATTACCTCTCCATTCAAATCCATCTGTCTGTCTGCCATCCTCAGTTCTCTGGCAACAAGCTGACGTACTGCACTGGAGCTGTTCTGGGATCACTAGCTTTACAGTTCTCAGCTGTCGTGAGATAGTTGGATCAAGATGTGTCCCTCTGTCAGATTTACCCATGCTTTAGTGCAAAGTGCAACCCCAATGCTGAGAAAAAGGCGAGAATGAGAGCTTGAAAGTGGGATTTGGAGGGCCACATAAGCTGAGGGAAGGTGGGATACCTGCAGGCCAGAGGATCAGATACTGCTGTCAACTGCAGGAGGAGCCCAGATCTGCTGTCTATCAGACAAATGTAGGAGATAGGGAGACGAGGGAGTGAGATGGAGCTTAGACGGATCAGGTCTGGCTGTTTGTGTGGGCTGGATTGAGGGAAGCACAGAGACGTCCAAATGGAGAGTTAGAAGGAAGACAAGCAGTGACATGCAGCAGTCAAAGTGGAAGAGAGGCCGTGAGCTCCGAGATTTATCAATTTGCAGTGAGACAGGCAGATAAAGATAGAAAGAGAGAAAGAGAGTGAACGAGGGCAAACTGACATTAAATTGTTTGGTCAGTCAGGGTGATTGGGACGTTGAAGAGCATTCACGCAGGATGAAAGGATGTAAAGGCAGCAAAAATGAGAAAGCGGTGCGATTGAAGGAATATACATGGGGAATATCCAGGCGATGAAAGGGATAGTTCATCCACAAATGACATCTCTGTCATTATTTACTCACCTTCTTGTCGTTCCAGAGTTACATGCTGTTATTTATTCTGTGAAAGGAAAATAAGAGAGGTGTGAGCACGGTAGACCGATCTGTGGAGAGGAGAAAACAGAATGGAGGAAGAGGTGAATAGAAGAGTGGCTGGGAGGTTTAAGGTGTCTGTATGTGTTGGTGCCGCGATTGGCTAAGCAGGAGGAACAGGGTTAAATTAGGCAGAAAGAGGGTTTGCGAGACCCTGTCAGGATGCTGGCCACAGCTCCAGCTGGCTTGGAGAGCAGACCTGGCATGGCCCACTGCCCCCCAGAACCTACTGTCAGCCCTCATGACCACACACACACACACACACACACAAGAACACACACTGACCCAACTCATGCATTCACACAGATGCAGGCCAACACGAAATCTAGGACCCCAGGGCAATAAATTCAAAATAACTGATGATTAGGTACTCTCACAAACACGTTCTCTTTTAGACTCACACTGCTGAGTAGATTGGCTGACTTAAACTGACTAACAATAACTTAAAATAAATAAAATAAGTAATTGTATGTTATTTTATAATTAAATGTATTTTATAATTAAATTCAATATTTATTATTTTAATTCTTTGACTCATGATTTCATTGGCAGACTTAAACTGACTCTTTTTTGTTAATTCTTTCTTAATATTAATTTAATATAAATTCTTCGACTCATGATTCCATTGTATACTTAAACTGACTTAAATTTTGTCATTTAATTAAATTTTTTAATTAAATACATGTTAATTTATAATGAATTATAATTATTTAAATGATTTCATATAAATTAAATAATTAATATTTATTATTTAATATTAATTATTTGACTTGTGATTCCACTCGCAAACTTAGAGTGATGTTATTTCATTTGATTTTACTTTATTTTAAACTAATATGAACTTTTTGTCTTTTTCTGATTGTTTTATTTTATATTATTATAACTGTTTTATTTTATTTTATTAATTTTTTTCTTTGACACAATTCCCATTGGGGGTTTGAAGTTCCTCTAACTTTAGACTTGTGTCAGAGTTTACTTTGGATTTAGCACAGATTAAAGTTCTGATCTGACTTGATGTAGTTCAGACTGAGGCTTTGTTAAATTAAGCGTCAATAAGAGGAGCTGCAGTGGAACGTTTTGGCAGTGGGGGGGCAGAGCAATTTAACATTAGCATTTCATTTAGCATATCCTGTGACACTTCAGGGGTTACAAATCGCATTAATAAACGCTTAATTACTTTAAAAGAAATTCCTCGGGCATTAATCGAATATTAATTACTGCTTATCGTTGTCTTTTAGTCATGCTTAATTGCATGTTTTTTCCCCTTATTTGAACTTCTTTCTCTTTCTTTTTCTTTTGGAGATCATCATTGTGTTTCAAGATAACAAAGCAAGCTAATGTAGTAGGGCGCTTTTTTTATTTTAATGTTAGCCAACCATATTTATCAAGTTTGCACTAAACAAAAGACGATTTCCATAAAACAATGAATCAGTATGTCTTAAAGATGAATTCTCTGAATGAAAATGTGGGTGGTAAAATCTAAATACAATAGTGGAAGCCTTTCAAGAAGTTTATAGTTTTTCACTTAGCTCACAAAGGTGGCCATGCTAACCTTCTGAGGAAGACGGCACTGAAACTCACACCGTGTGTGAGTCCTCTGGCCTCGTGCTCACACACTGAGCGTACAAGCGCACATGCTGCTCAAAACTACAGGGCTCGGGGTCTCATCGATGGACTGAGTCTCTCAGGGCAATCGCTCTTGATGTGTACACTGTGGCGTTTAGCCCTGTAGTCCTGACGGCCAGTGTCCCGTTCCACACGTATGGGTCATAATTCAAGCTGATTGGTCGTGCTTGCCAGAGGGCATTTTTCTGACCCGTCCACTGCTGTAAATCACTGTGACTGGAGAGAGAAGTCAGGGGTGATGAGGCGTAGTTTCATTTATTTTGTGTGGAGAGTGTCAGCTAGATGATAATTATGCAGTTATGTAACTCAGATACATGTTTCTCTGTTTTTCTCAAGCACAGTAAGTGAATTTGTGCCGGAGTTGGTTTGATAGACATTTTTGCAGCTATTGTTTCCAAATGTTGACATACAAAAGAGGATTTGGTGTTGTTTGTGTAGCTCTATTGTCTCTCTCGCTGCCACTCTGTGCCCTGCAGGCAGGGAATGGAGTGGCCACCATGCCCCCGACCATCTGTGGTTTTAGTGTAATTTCAGACACTCTTCTGAGTTCTAAGTTTGCAGTAGAGTAAAGTATGAGGACAGATGTTTGGAGTGTCATGATTTTACAATGTGTTTGAAAACACTCCTGGTTGGAAGAACTGCTCTTTATGTATAAGACAGTCAGAAAGTGAGGGGTTAAATCATTTGTCCAATGTTGACCAATCTAAATGAGTCACACCATCCCAGCATGCATGCGTTTTTCATCATAGGGGTCATAACGCACATCTAAAATCATAGAAAGAAACAGTGTGAGAGAATTTAGAAGTCTCATTGATTGTCACAGTTTAATCAAGACTTTCAAAAACCTAGTCAACTGCCAAAAACTTAATTATGATGTCTCCTAAGATATAATTTTGGCGAAGTTCAAATGGAATTGCATTTATCCTTGACAGAGAAGGCCAGAAAGAAATGTGACAAGCACAGTGAAAAAAACAATACATGAGAAAAAGAGTCTTTAAATATAGGTACACTAATTTTTTATAATTTGATGTCAATAAGTTGTTGTTTTTTTGCAAGAAATTTATATTAAGTATTAATATTAATACTTTTATTCAGTAAGGACAGATTAAACTGATCAAAAGTGACAGGAAAGACATTTATAATGTTACAAAAGATTTCAGATATTTCAAATAAATGCTGTACTGTTGAACTTTCTATTCATCAGAGAATCCTAAAAAAAAGAGAAAAAAAAAGTAATGCTTTCCATACAAAAATGTTAAGCAGCACAACTGCTTTTAACATTGATAATAATTGATGGAAATGTTTCTTGAGCACCAAATATTAGAATAATTGAATGATTTCTGAAGGATCACTGAAGACTGGCTGAAAAGTTAGGCTTGCCATCACACAAATATATAAAATTTTACAATATAGTAAAATAGAAAAGCTATTTTAAATTGTAATTATAATATTCCACAATATTACTGTTTTTACTGTAATTTAATAATTACAGGCTTGGTAAGCATAAGAGACTTCTTGGGATCTTACTGAACCCAATCTTTTAAATAATAGTATACAGTACAGAATCAATAAGAAAATAAATCATATTTTAAATTTATTTACTTTTTTTATTTACTATTTAATCATTTTAATTCAAATAATTAAAACGGTTTTGTATTCAATTTAAAATTCAATTTATTATAGTGTTGTGTCTTTCTTCTGTCAACTGATTTCAAATCAATTGTGAGTCGAGTCAAGGTTCTATGACCATTAGGATGCTGCCTATGGCAGCTCACTAGATTAGACTAGTCTTCGTGAAAATGAAGTTAAAGGCCTCTGTAATGATGCATACACTCACAGAAAGACTTCTCTTGAGATACAATCAGTGCAAAGTCTTTCTCTATTCTGCAACACTCTGCACACTAATAGTAAGGGACCCATTCCCAGGCTTAACTGAAGAAATTACCCAGTTCTCAAATGAGCAATAATCTACACATCTCTCCTTTGGGGTTGTTGAAGAGGAAAGACAGGAGAGCATCTCAAAAAGAAAGTGAGAGCAAGTGAGAACAGTAGCGTAAGAGAGCCAGCTAGCAAGAGTGTGAGAAAGAGACTGAGCTCACCAGCCAGCGATTATCCTCTAATTAACACTGATGTCTTCCCCATGGACAACGTCCCATTCCATCAGCACGCTGGCACGTCTTAATGTTAGGCGCTAACTGCCTCCTTCACATATGTCAGTCCTCGTTAAGGGACTCCGCTATGCGATAAGGCCCTCTCACTTAATGGCTTGTAAAAGATGGTTAACACTTACAATTTGGTGTCTGTTTCGTGTCTGTGCGAGATGACACGCGAGCTATGACGGAGGACACCACGGGGGGATATAATTGCATGAGGATAGAGCAGAGGTTGCGCTGCTGGAAATCACACAGTCTTTTGCCACAGGAATCGGCTACTTCCACCTCAACCATCAGTCTGATCAATCTACTCTATTGCTGTTCGCAAGTCACAGATACTAAGAAATGTGAAATTGTAATTTGAAACAATATCTACCCACAATATCTTCTTGTACTGTACATTCCACAGAAGAAAGAAAGTCAAACATGAGGGTGAGTAAATGATGACAGAATTGTCATTGTTGGGTGAACTATCCCTTTAAGTGTTGTGGTTTGGCTCATGAATCAGTTGTTTTGAACTGTTAGTTTTAATGAGCCACTACCAAAAAACAAAACAAATTCAGTGATTCTTGTACATACATATAATTAAATGTAAATGAGCTCCTCTTTAGTGTTTTTTGTAGCTAACTAATGAACTGTGAACATTGTATAACTTTGCTGAGGTAAATGCAATGTTAAGTGACATTGTTCACAAGTTGTTTTATTGGTGTCTTTCCGCGGTTGAAACGCTGAATGAGTGATTAAATGAGATGTGATACATGTCAGTAAGTTGTACTGTATCTTTCAACATACCTTTTGATGTTCATTCATGTTTATTTTGTGCTATAACTTGCATTACTTATATTACAGTGGAAGAGATTCGCGCTCTGCGCTGCTGCTTGAACTGAAGCTGCTACACAGTGATCCTTCACGCCACATTTAAAAGCGTCAAAACGGCATTTATTGATTATATTTCGTGACACAATGGACAGAATTTGAAAAATGAGACTTTGTTTCTTATCACAAGTAACAAAGCTCAAAGCTCTTTGTGAATGGCCAATAGTGAAAAAATTGCTTTTAGCACCAATAATCGGTATCGGCCGATACATTGGTGCATCTCTAATAAATAGTAATAAAATATCTCTAAAATATGATAAGTAGTTAAACTTCAGCACTGTTGAATGTAAATGCAAATTATATTTACAGTCATGGCCAAAAGTTTTGGCAGTGACATCAATTTTGTGTTTTGCAAAGTTTGCTGCTTAAGCTGTTGTGGTGTTCATTCACATTGTTTCTAGATTATTGTGTAGAGTGATCAGATGCATTTTAAATAATTGCTAAAAGCTTCACTGGCCAAAAAATGAACTTTTCACAAAAAAACGGATTTCACTGTTTTTTGATCCTGACACAAAATGACCAGCTAACATTAATTGACTAATCATATCAGCAGCACATATGAAAGTGTGAATGAGTACTAGTCAGGTAAAATCACTATCATACTAATTAGATTGTAAGAGCAGACTGATTGCTATAAAAGGAGGGAAGAAGCGCTTCCAATCATTGTGTTCTTGTTAGCAATGGTTACCTCCAAAGAAACACATGCAGCCATCATCGCTTTGCATCAAAATGGCCTCACATGCAAGGAAATTGCTACAAAGAATATTGCACCTGAAAGAACCATTTACGGGATCATCAAGAACTTCAAGGAGAGGGTTTCGACTGCAATGAAGAAGTCTTCAGGACGTCACAGAGTGTCCAGCAAAGCGGCTGTACCGTCTCCTCCTGAGGAGTCAGCTACGGAATCGTGTCACCAGCAGTGCAGAGCTTGCTCAGGAATGGCAGCAGGTTGGTGTGAGAGCATCTGCACGCACAGTGAGGCCAAGACTTTTGGACAATGTCCTGGTCTCAAGAAGGGCAGCAAAGAAGCCACTTCTCTCCAAGAAAAATGTCAAGGACAGACTGAAATTTTGCAGGAAGTACAAAGATTGGACAGCAGAAGACTGGTGCAAAGATTCTTTGAAAAGATTTGACTCTCAAAACGGATAATTTGACAATTTGACATACTGTATTTTATCAACACATGCTAAACAATTTAGTATTACTGAGGAGTATTTTTAAGACTTTTTATAGACATTGAAATAACTGTTGTTGCTTAAATTTTTTTATAAATTCCTCAACACACAATTTGTATTGCTTTTGTAATGCTCTTATTTAGGTACAGATTAATCTGATCCTAGGTCAACATTTAATCTGAGCAGTTTGACTCCTTTTGTCTCTCACAGCTTGTAATTGACATTTGAGGCCTTTCATCTAGGATATTCTGTTAAGAAATTGCTTAAGGTTAGTGTATGTCTTCCTCCCTTTCCCCAACTTTTCTTCTGCCGTGTCCTATTTCTTTTGAGGACGAATACAAGACAGAGCACTTTAGAGCCCTTTAAAACAGTCTGCATGAACAATCAATAACGCACATCCATAGAGAGAAGTAATCATACCTAAATGTAATTTGCCCTTGATAAACAAATGGCTGAGTAGAGTGACTTTTAAGTGCCCCTCTTTAAGTTTAGTCCATACATTAATCTGTCTCTTTAAAAGCAGGGAAAAATCTCCTCTCTTAATCAAGCATTAAGACTGAAGGCAAAGCAGCAGAACAAGAGAGCAAATCATTTTTTCTTGTAGTAACTAATATCGACACGACTCTGATACCACAAGACCGTCTTTGAACTCTGTCCCTCTCTCTCTCACACAGAAGAGAATGTCCTTCTTAGAACAATAATAAAAGCATACAGAAACAATTTTTTGGTGGATTTCCTACTTGCAGTGTCAGTGCATTTGGCCCCTCTCTTCCTCTCCACCCCCCTTACACACTATGCCTCCTTGATTGAGGGCTAATGAAAAAGCTGTCCCGAGTGCCGCCGCCTCCCTGTATCCATTAAGAATAATTAGACGGGAACGATTTTGATGCCTGTAACCTCGGCGAATGTGGCTAATGGCGTTATAAATTGCTCCTTGTCCTGGGTCTTGCTTGCGCGTCGTAGCGCAACAGTGGCGCGGAGGGTGCTCAGCGCTTAATTCAAAAGCACTCTGTCAACAGCTCTGATTTGTGTGCTAAATGAGAGCATTTAAAACAACAGCGGCGGCTCATGCATCCTAATGCCGATGGCAGGAGTGGGTTCGATAAAGAGGCTTGTCTGCTGTAATTAGCTACGACAAACGGCACAGGATTAAGAGAACGACATTCAAATGGACCCCCGTTTCTCTTGCAGCGTACGTGCCAACCTCTAGGTCATCCCTCCATATGCCCGTATTCATCATTCTCTCCATCCTTGCAAATAGGGAAAAATTATGTAACGGGCTGATTTGATGATTACAGGTTTTATGTAGCTAAATGATGTGTCCATGTACATGTCTTGAATTTTCCAAGAAGTGTTCTCGAATGATAGACGGCGGTACAGATGAGGGACAAAACCAAAGGGACTTTAAAAGGTTTTCAATTCAACTGTAAATGCATGCTGACAAGATTAATTGAGCATTACAAATGGTAAACTCTGAACCCGGGTCGTTTTGCGAACACACACATTCCCTCATCTTAGTTCACTTCCATGTGCCTTGCCATGCAAAAATGACTTGATGGGCAGTTAAATGCAAGGGTCAAGGGTTAAATGAACACTGTTGTTTATGAGGATGTGGTGTGACTCCATTTGCATTCTAATTTCCCCCCTTTCTCGAAAGGCACACAGACACACACACACACACACATTTGTTAGCGGTCCTGTTAGGGAAATGTGGAGTTTGGCGGACGGCTTGTTTTAAAATCCCATTATCAAGTTATTTATGGAATTCACAGCCTGACAACTCTGCTGACCTTGTTTTGTTAAACATGAACCAGACATGATTTCAGCACACTGCGCTGCCTATTAGCTTTTGTTTCCAATAGCCTTAAAATGTCAGCAACTTCAATCACCCCTGGGGAAGCTCCTGTGGATATAGGCTACGGTGATGTCCGAACGCGTACGGACTCTCCCAAACCATGACCGTGTGTTATAAGTCCCGGTTTGGTTATTTGCTAGTCATTTTTGACCCATGGTCATGTTTTACGGTTCTCGATGCCATGCAGATTTCCTTGTTTTTTCCTTGCGTGGTGGTTTTTGCTTAAACATGAGTTCCTCTTCTCCTCTGTTCCGACACACACACACACACACACACACACACACACACACACACAAACGAGAGGATTATTCAAAGCAACTCTTGTTTATAACACACAAGAGATGTGGCTAAGGTGGGGAAGTGTGAGGTTTGCAAGGTTGTATGCAAAGTTTGATTTCACCTTCTGGAAGAGGGGAAAGAATGTAGGTAATAACCCTATAAATATTCTCAGACTCTCTGACCTCCATATGCACTTGTTAGCGGTGCATGCTGTAGTCTCATTGGCTGTCGTGCATGTGAAAGAGCCGAACTACTCAATTACACTACCATATTTGCCGAAAAACACATTAGCTAGTTTTTCAAAGAGCATGGAATTGTGAGAGAGGTTTCAGAACAGATGCAGCAAGATAAACTTTCTTTTAGCGATTGTTCTTGTTAATTGACTCCCATTAGCAGAGAGGAATAGCACAACAGCTGTATTTGATTCAACGTTTAACTGTTTTCAAGGTGTCCTGTATGTTGTGCTGTTAAAACCGATGTGTGTATTTTTTTCGTATATTAAGATACTTTCTCCTACACTAGCAGTAAGTAAGTGGGTTGATTTTGCTTGGAAGTGTAAATACTGTGACTTTGTGGTGCAAACAAAACATGGCTGTTTGTTTAAGCAGGCTGACATAGTGTGTGTGGCGCAACCAGCAACGTATGTTTGGGCGAGCAATGGCAGATGAAGAAAATGTTTAGGACACTGGAGGTGGAGAAATTACACACTGCGGCTTTTAATTTGTGCCATACTGTCGGTACTCTAATGTATTGACATCTACCTCCCTGCAAAGCACCTGAGAACTAGCTAGCATTAGAGTTTTAGGCTAATATTCATAGAGTTACTCCTCATGAAACCTTTTCCACCCCCCAAATATGTCTTCCATTATTCAGAGAAGCCCCAAGCTGTAGGCAGGAACAGATTAAATTCCCCCTCACACAGCTGATATCCCACCAGAGCATCTCTCCACTACCACCAGGCCTTCAGCTAAAAGCTATTGCAGGCTTCTGTGAAGATACAGAGCTATGTGACAAGATGCTTGTAGTCCTTTTCTTATTATTCTGCTGCTGGGGAACCGAAAGGTTAACTGGTTGATAAATTAACTCCCACTTTGAGTAAGCGAAGGTTTGCTTGAATGTGTTTAACTTCACTATATCGTCAAGAATTTTCCATGTTTTGCTAAGCATAAACTGATGCAGCTTCCTTCCTTCTACATATAAATTTTTTTTTGTATTTTTGTATTGTTTTAACTATATACTGTCCAAGGATGAGCGAATGTCATATATACCTTTTCTTGATGCTGGAATTATAAGTGCATGAAATAACTATATGAATATATGAAAGTTATTTTTTCCTTTAGAGATGTCGATACTTATGTTTTTCTCTTTTTGTTTTGGTGCTGGGTAATATTAATAAAAAAGAAAAAGGAATAAAAAGAAAGGAGAAGAAGAAAAATGATGAAATGGGGGGAAAATGTATGTCCTTGTAAAAGTAATGTTTATTGTATATGAAATTAATTTACTATAAAGACATATAAAAAAATAAATAAATGCAAACATTCAGAGTCAAATATGACCCAGAAAATAAGGGTTAGCTACAGATATTGATTATTATATTATATTATTTAAAAAAAAAAAACTGTAATTGCTTTTGTAAACCAATTTAGTTGTTTTAGGTTGTGTCTTGATGCCCAATGTAAAATTTGGATCTTGAAGCAAATCCAGCTGAAGAGGTTTAATGGCTGATTGGCGTCGGTATACTTGAATGATGTTTGATAAAGACACTTCACAGTGAATCGCAGAACTATAATGGCAGCTGCGACTTCTGTCTCTTTATTTGTGTCTGTGTTTTACTGTGTCCTCACAAGAACTTCAAGCAGTTCTCTTGCTGCTGACTTTCCGGTGTCTAATGCTCCTCCCTCACTCAATTTCTTTACTGCCATCTCCACCATGGGGACAGCAGCAGTTCTACTGCCATCCTGTAAACACTGCTGCCCCACCTCCCTCTTCCTATGTCCTGTTTCAACATACCTCTTCAGGGGGACACTCCCCCTAAACACCCGCCTCCATGCTCCTTTGTGTTGTGTAGGCCCAAGGCAGCACAAGGCAACATCAGATGCACCACTTTTTCGACATTTATTTATTTATTTAGCTACACCACAAAAGTCTACTTCACATTTGTCCTTCTTAGTCACTTCCACCTTCTAATACATTCTCTAATGTTTTTGAACTCATAACCAGTGCTGCCTAAATGAGTGCCACCACCTTTCACAGCTGAATGTACCAACTGTTTTCGGAACCTGAAACCTATGAGCACACTTTTAATTCCTCATTTTCAGTGGATTTTCTCTCTCTCTGTCTGTCTGTCTCTCTCTCTCTCTCTCTCTCTCTCTCTCTCTCTCTCTTTCCAGCAGTGTGCACCATTCAGAATTGAATTGAATTGAGAATGATTTTAAATTCAGTTGCTGATTTTGCTAGCTATCAAGCAGGATGCAAATTATAATTTTCAAATTTGAGTGTTTTTGTGCACTTTGTGACTAATAACAAAACACTCAGTCAACGATAAGGCCAAAATCTAAACTGTGTACAAAAAATACTAAAATGTGCACACATTTAGCTTTACCTTTGTATAGTCACTGAGGCAGTACCCTCCACCTTTTTTTTGTGCACATTTTAGTTTTTTTTTTTTTCACAGATTAAGATTTTGGGCTCAATGTTAACTGCCCCAATGACAAGCTGAAGGTGCAGTGTTTCTCTTCATGTTTTTTTTATGACAGTATAGGTAAAGATATATATATGATCATATACAATAATAAGCAACCTTTATTCTCCCACAGTCTTCCTGTGGACTTTACTTCAGACCTCACTTGGGTTATATCATACAACCTGACGAGCAACAATTGTATAGTACAAAAAAAAACAAAAAAACAACCAAACAAAATAAATAATAAAAAAAAAAAAATCTGGGGTTTGTCTCAGGGAAACTGTTGAAAATTCAGTCTGCCAAGAGTCTATTGGGCTTTAGTGCTGCCATGCCTCAAGTACACAAATCTACACGTCACTCTTAATATGTGAGGCGAGGCATGTGATTAGTATATCAGACTTCCTGGTATATGAGCGAGACAGATGGGGGAGCCTCTTGACTCGACCCTGAGCCCCCCACCCCTCTTGGCATGCCCACTTTGTTTTCTGCTTCATCTGTTGTCTGTCTAGGTGCAGGAGAGATGGCTACACTCTTAAAAATAAAGGTGCTTCACGATGCCATAGAAGAACCTTTTTGTCCAAATGGTTCCATAAAGAACCTTTAACATCTGAAGAACCTTTACGCTTCAAAAAAGGTTCTTTGTGGCGAACGAAGGTTCTTCAGATTATAAAAAGGTAATAAAGAGATGGTTCTTTAAAGAACCTTTGACTGAATGGTTCTTTGTGGAACCAAAAATGGTTCTTCTATGGCATCGCTTGAAGAACCTTTTGAAGCACCTTTATTTTTAAGAGTGTACTCTTCCTTTGAC
This sequence comes from Sinocyclocheilus anshuiensis, assembly GCF_001515605.1. Taxonomy (NCBI): domain Eukaryota; kingdom Metazoa; phylum Chordata; class Actinopteri; order Cypriniformes; family Cyprinidae; genus Sinocyclocheilus; species Sinocyclocheilus anshuiensis. Next base: position 1,813,016 of record NW_015546111.1, on the reverse strand, counting down.
CCCCTCCTACCATCCTCACCTACTGTTTGCCCCCCCCACCCACACAACCTTAATAATGCATTAGATGGAGGCAAGAATCAGGCCTCTATAGCCCCTCACCCAGATGCATCCAGCCTCTCTATTATTTAACATTTACACACACCTTCCAGCTCATCAGCAACTCAATATTTAATGTCTACACAATGAAAAAACACCTTGATTTCCTTCTTTCTTTATTTATTTAGATTTGTGCTTTTTTCCTGGCTTGGCAGGACTTCTGTTGCTTCACATAATTGTAGCGAATCAGCTCATAAGGGAAATATGAATAATTAATCATAACTAGTTATAATTAATTATAAATATTTAGGTCATTCGCAGACATCCTGGCGCCCAGTCTATTGGGTGAGGGGTCTGTGACGACTTGTTAATCTAATGAATAATTGATTTGTTAAATCAAATGAAAAATTGTGTTTTTGATTGGTCCAGACGCTACATAATAATTCTCTCTGCATATATATTGGAAAGTATCACAAGGTGTGTTTGTGTGTATGTATCTGTGAGTTTGCATGATGTGACTGAGGCAAAACAAATTTTATGTCTGTACATACTCACTTATAGTCACCAACACACACACACACACACACACGCACGCACACCACGCTGATGCTGGATTAAATAAGTCTTGATGGCATTGGATGGATGAATGAATGATTATATGCCTGCTTATATATGGTACCTTTTGTGACATATAATTTTACCAAGTGTGCTATTTCTACTGCACCAAAATTCAAAAAATTGTTTTCAACAGGTTTCCCAAACACACCTTTATGCCATTCATCATCATCATCAAACTTTATTAAGGACACACTCGGTCCAAACAAAGACACAACAATAACAACATACAAAAACACACACAAGGACAAAAACCACAATATCACATATTTACATGTGTACTAAAACGCCAATGATTCCACATATTTGAAAAAAGCCTGACTGAACTTCGTCAGTGTTAAAATTATACTGTTTACAGATTCTGATAACCTACACATACATCTGTACATGAGATTACGCAACACAGCAGCGCAGGTTGGCACACCAGCACTGACAAACATTTGGCTTGCGCTGCTCCATCTTGGCACCTTAAGCAGCAATCGCATACCATCATTATAAGCTACATTAAGTCTCCGCATGCTGCTCTTTCTGTAATGCCGCCACAAATGGCCAGTGTACATAGGGGTACAGTATGCTTTAAAAAGTGTAGTCTTCACAGATCCTGAGCACATGCCAAATTTGCGAATCAACATATTGGCCTGGGCATACAGCGTACAACACTGTCTGTAAATATCCCTATCATCAGACAGGTCATCAGTTATATAATGCCCTAAGTATTTAACCTCATTACATACCTTAAGGACACTCCCAGACAGAGAGAAGTCAGGAAATGTCAGTTTCCTGTCCCCCCTACTCCTAACAATCATAATATTACTCTTTTTGGCATTATATTTAATATCAAAATCTGAACCATATCGAGAACAAATCCACAGTAACTGTTGAAGACCAGCACTATATGGACAAAAAATCACCAAATCATCTGCATACATCAAATGGTTTATAATGGTATGACCAACCATACAACCTGTTCTACAACCATTTAACAGCTTTGATAAATCATCCATATAAACATTAAATATAAAGGGAGACAAAATGCTTCCCTGTCTGACTCCATTACATACACTAAATGGAGCAGACACACAATTACCCCATTTTACATACATTGATGAGCATACCAAAAAAACAAAATTCTCACTAAAAATGTGGGAACTCCTCTATTGTATAACTTAAAAAATAATTTTTCATGATTTACACGATCAAAGGCGTTAGAAGCATCAATAAAACACATAAAAATTGTGGAATTATGGCTGTTATAAAAATCTAAAATCTCCTTTAGAGCAAAAATACACATATCAGTGCTATGTTTCGGTTTAAAACCAAACTGGTTATCAGAAGTCAGAACAAAATGTTCCATCTTATTCAATAAAATCCGTTCAATAACCTTGGATAGAGTACTGGCCAAGGCTATAGGCTGGTAATTATCCATGCTATTTATTTTACCAGCTCTGTTTTTCATAATAGGCACTAACATAACAGATAAGATCGAATCTGGTAAAATACCATGAACCAAAAACCCAGTTTTTGAACCCAGTGTTGAAAATGCCACAGTATTTTCACTGTTCCTTACCAATGGCTTATTTTACCATGATCTCATCTCTCATAATTGTTGGAATTTGTAGATAAAGTGTCGTTCTAGCACACATACATTTATGTACCTTTAGTCTTTTTTTTGCTTTGTTACTTTGTTCTTTTATACTTTGTAAAATCAAACTTTGTTTTAGGTTAATAAAATGTTATAATATGGAATTAATTGGTTGGTTTATTGTGTTTAATCAACAAGATTAAGTAAATATATTGTCACTCTCCTTTTATCTGCCTATGTTTTATATGTATGTATTTACAGCAAGGATGCATTGTAAAGACTTTTACATTACTTTTCTAAAATAAAGGCTCTTTCATAACCCAGGCCATTTGAGAGAATAAATTCACGGGATAATTCATATAAACATGATTATAAGTTGATCCCTTGTCATTTGAAATGTAACTTAAAGAAAGTTAACGAGTTAGGAATAAGTACGTAAAATTATTTATTTGCCAAACGGCAGTAATTTTCTTTAAATCTACCAGTTGCGGTTGCTTCCAGGCGAGCGGATTCTCCGCAGCTTTCTCGTTATGGAGGACCAAACCTGCAGAAATTAAAAATAAATAAATACACAAATAAATGTGTGTATAAATAAATAAATACGCAAATAAATAAATAAATATGTGTATAAATACACGTATTCTTTTAAAATACGTATATAAATAATTAATACATCAAATGGTTTATAATGGTATGACCAACCATACAACCTGTTCTACAACCATTTAACAGCTTTGATAAATCATCCATATAAACATTAAATATAAAGGGAGACAAAATGCTTCCCTGTCTGACTCCATTACATACACTGAATGGAGCAGACACACAATTACCCCATTTTACATACATTAATTGATGAGCATACCAAAAAAACAAAATTCTCACTAAAAATGTGGGAACTCCTCTATTGTATAACTTAAAAAATAATTTTTCATGATTTACACGATCAAAGGCGTTAGAAGCATCAATAAAACACATAAAAATTGTGGAATTATGGCTGTTATAAAAATCTAAAATCTCCTTTAGAGCAAAAATACACATATCAGTGCTATGTTTCGGTTTAAAACCAAACTGGTTATCAGAAGTCAGAACAAAATGTTCCATCTTATTCAATAAAATCCTTTCAATAACCTTGGATAGAGTACTGGCCAAGGCTATAGGCTGGTAATTATCCATGCTATTTATTTTACCAGCTCTGTTTTTCATAATAGGCACTAACATAACAGATAAGATCGAATCTGGTAAAATACCATGAACCAAAAACCCAGTTTTTGAACCCAGTGTTGAAAATGCCACAGTATTTTCACTGTTCCTTACCAATGGCTTATTTTACCATGATCTCATCTCTCATAATTGTTGGAATTTGTAGATAAAGTGTCGTTCTAGCACACATACATTTATGTACCTTTAGTCTTTTTTTTGCTTTGTTACTTTGTTCTTTTATACTTTGTAAAATCAAACTTTGTTTTAGGTTAATAAAATGTTATAATATGGAATTAATTGGTTGGTTTATTGTGTTTAATCAACAAGATTAAGTAAATATATTGTCACTCTCCTTTTATCTGCCTATGTTTTATATGTATGTATTTACAGCAAGGATGCATTGTAAAGACTTTTACATTACTTTTCTAAAATAAAGGCTCTTTCATAACCCAGGCCATTTGAGAGAATAAATTCACGGGATAATTCATATAAACATGATTATAAGTTGATCCCTTGTCATTTGAAATGTAACTTAAAGAAAGTTAACGAGTTAGGAATAAGTACGTAAAATTATTTATTTGCCAAACGGCAGTAATTTTCTTTAAATCTACCAGTTGCGGTTGCTTCCAGGCGAGCGGATTCTCCGCAGCTTTCTCGTTATGGAGGACCAAACCTGCAGAAATTAAAAATAAATAAATACACAAATAAATGTGTGTATAAATAAATAAATACGCAAATAAATAAATAAATATGTGTATAAATACACGTATTCTTTTAAAATACGTATATAAATAATTAAACGTGTGATGAAATATAGGCAAATATATAAAATAAATTGGTGGCCAAATGGAAGATGTTTAAAGAAATGCTAAACTCATCCTAACTTTCTTTTAATCATTCATTTATTTCTGAATGCATTTATTTTTCCTCTGCACAACATGCTAATGAGAGGGTGTCAACCATGGACTTGGTCGTGTCTTGTGATAGCTGGGGGTGCGGCTTTCCCGCTGACAGGAAAAATCTAGGGACCGTCTCTAAAGTTACATACGACATTGGTATACACTTTCCTAACTTCAATAGCATTTGAGGGAAATTACTTACAGTAACACAACCGTGAAGTGTTCATGTAGTTCTCAGTTATAATGCACTCCTTTTAGATTTTTTGATATTTATTAAAATAAACTGTAAATTCATATCTACACTGTAAAAAAACTTCCTAGCTTCCAGTAACTAACTGGCAGCAGTTCGCTGTAAAAAAAAAATACAATAAATTAAGAGATGTAAATTGTAGAGAACAACTGTAGAGAACTGTAAATTAACAGTTCATTACTGACAGCAACCACAGCTGCCAGTATTCTACTGTTATTTTCAGGACTTCATGCCAATAAAGCAATATGAATTGAACTGAGTTGAAATGAATAATTGATTACTACGCAATTTGATTAGATTATTAGGTTTCCCAATTTAAAAATGAAGTTACACAGTTGTCATTGTTTTTTTTTTTCCATTGTTATTTAATGGAACTGCAAATTTTACAATTTGTGCATATAGTTTTACAGTAACTGAAAAGTGAAGCAAACCAATTACAATAAACTTTACAGTATAACAGTATATTTTCTATTGTTTTAAAATGCATTACTCAAAAAAGGACCAAAAAATGAATGCAATAGTAAAATATTTTACAGTTAAACAATATTACACTGTAAATACATTTACAGCAAGTTAAATGACACGGTAAAATAAAATACAGTATTTTTGCTACAAAATAAAATTACAGTAAGTTACGACCGAACTGCTGCCAGTTAGTTACTGTAATTTCTACAGGAAGTTTTTTTACAGTGTAGATATGAATTTACCGTTTATTTTGATAAATATCAAAAATCTAAAAGGTGTGCATTATAGTTGACACCTACATGCACTTTACATGCACTTTACAGTTGGTTTTATGACCAATCTTCTTTATTGAGTCATTCTCCTCAAATGCTATTGAGCTTTTTGAAGTTAGAAAAGTGTATACCAATGTCGTATGTAACTTTAGAGACACTGTCCCTAGATTTGCGAATATCGAATGCCGGAAAATGACACCTCTGGCCATTTTTCGTTGGGTCGTTTGTAAAGTCACAGGTATTAGCATGTTGCGCAGAGGAAAAAAAAATGTGGAAAAACATTCAGAAATAAATGAGTGATCAAAGGTAAATAGTTAGGATGAGTTTAGCATTTCCTTAAAAATTTGCCCACCAATTTATATTATTTATCAGAATCAGAATCAGAATCAGAATGAGCTTTATTGCCAGGTATGTTTACACATACGAGGAATTTGTTTTCGTGACAGAAGCTTCCACAGTGTAACAGAATGACAGTGACAGAACAAAAAACACAGATAATAAAAAATAGAACAAGTAAATAAGGAATAAAAATATA
>NW_015546111.1:1802304-1806400 GCF_001515605.1 Sinocyclocheilus anshuiensis | reverse complement strand
AGTTTCTAAGCTATTTTATTGAGAAATCACAGAACAGTGTTGACAATACATTTCCGCACTGAATGATTCTGTGCGCGCGTGATGTGTGCGTTATGTACGCGCTACTGTCTGTAGCCTATGTGTGTGCATTACAGTGCAGCAGCGCATTAGATTAGAACGGCGATTAATTTACCTGTAAAATAAGATGTTTAAACAGTGCATTCCCCCGTTCAATTTAGAGCATCCATTAATATATTCACACATGATTTGTGGAGCGCTTTCAGAGTATGCATTTATTTGTCGTTTTAACTGTTGGGAAACGGAGCATAAATATGGAAGTCCTTCACAGATTTCTTATCCTGTTGCGCCCCCTATAGGACCAGCGACTACAACAGACAACAGAGATCTGATCTCACCATCATCCAGTCTGTCTGGAATGACATGAAGAAACAGAAAGACAGACTAAATCCAGAAGAACTGTGGCATCGTCTCCAAGATACTTGAAGAAACCTTCCTGCAAAGCTACGGTACAGTGGAAAGTTCTAGGCACTTGTTTAAAAATGCTGTAAAGTGAGGATGCTCAAAAATAATGTTATAAATATATTTGATCACAACGCTACAGTACTGTTAAAAGTTTTAGGCACTTGTGTAAAAATGCTGTAAAATGAGGATGCTGTCAATAATAATGTCATAAATATATTTTATTTATCAATTAACTTCTATTAACTAAATCAAATCAACATTTGGTGTGACCACCCTTTGTGATTAAAAAATGTTTTTGTCCTTGGTACACCTGCGCATTGTTTTTCAGGTAGCTTTGCAGACAGGTTTCTTGAAGTGTCTTGACGATGTTGAAACAGTTCTTCTGGATTTAGTCTTTCTCACTTTTTTTATGTTTCTTCTTGTCATTCCAGACAGACTGGATGATGCTGAGATCAGATCTCTGTGTGGAGCACTGGCTGTTGTCAGACAAAAAAAATCTCACTGAATTACAATTAATGGCAAAGGGAATGTTTGGAAATGTAAACTGACATTTTCTACTGACACGCTACAGCAAAAGATAGAAATAACTGGCTTAAAACCATTTTTTTTTGTTGTTGGTGAAAATACTAATGGCCTAAGACTTTTGCACAATATTGTATATATACACTATATAGAATAAAACAAAATAAATAAAACTTGAAGATTTGTCTGAAGCAACATGTTTAAATTGTACTTGTGTTGTAAAATGGTATTGAGCTGTTCATTTTAAGTATACATACTCCAGTCTATTTAGTTTGGATTGCAGAACATGCATCTCTGCCTGCATTTCATTTTAATCCATTATGAATTCAAGTGGAGCACTGGCTACTGTCGGACTCCTTGTGCAAACAAAAATCTCACTGGATTATTACAATTAATGGCAAAATGGGTGTTTGGAAATGTATACTGATATTTCTTACTGACACACTACAGCAAAAGATATAAATAACTAATACTTTTTTTTTTGTTGGTGAAAATAGTAATGGCCTAAGACTTTTGCACAGTACTGTGTACATAATGTTTATAGGTGGTTAGTTTAATGATGGTGGAGGTGGTGTTAGGGATGCAAAAAGTTTTACTAATGCATTTAGAACGTAAAATCTGTGTTTACAAAGCTGTGCATACACAAATACTTTGGTGTTTTATATGCTGTTAATACTTCCATATTATACATAATATTCAGAACAAATAATGAGCCAAAATAAGACACTGAACACAATGCTAGTTTGTAAGAGTGGGCTTATCACCATTAGACCTTTCATTCATGTGTTTGTTTAGACTCCAGGTAATTTTGTTCCACTAGCTATATGCTTTAGTAAGTTATGTCTGTGTCTGTTAATTACAATGCTGATGTTAGATTACATAAAAAAATTTCTCCAAATGTGTTGTGTGCTGTGTTCTATCTATTATCTTTCATTAGGACAGTACAAACATGATTAATATGAAACGTAAATTATGGAACAAAGCATCCTCACATACAATAGAGGGGAAAGGAAGAAAGAGTAGAGGGCTTGGCTTTAGCTTTTGCTGTCTGGAGTGAGTCACAGCTTTTCTCTTACCACTGTTAAACAGTTAGCAAGACTTTGCTAATTATTTAATGCAAACAGAGACTATTTACATTATAAGGAATTAGCCTTTGTGCACAGTGGGAGAATTAATAGAAGCATTCCATGGACCATATATCTCAACATTACATCATTCTCTCATTGCTTGTGGACTCCGCAGCCAATTGTATCATGGTTGTCTTCTCGCCTGCTGTCATGTAAAAGATCACTCTTGTTGGAAGGACTGTTCAGTGTAAACTCTCAAAGGTAAAAAAAAGTGTCATGCAATTTTTGAGCGTTTTGTGAATTCAACTTCACAATACACTATGCACAGCATCTTTGATAATTAAGCTGCATAATTGTTGTTGTTAAAAGTGTGTAAAATGTGGTACATGGTGTCAGAAATCATGCATTCTCATGTCTTAACACATTCAGTCCAATCAAGTGTTCCATCTTTCACTTTAAACTGAAAAAATGACTCACTCTCATGACACTTAGGGCTTTGTATGACTTTTTCTTTTGAAACAAAAAAAGATACTGTGTAAAAGATGCCTCTATATATATGTATATATAATGTATAGTGAGTCAGTACAGTTAGTAGAATAAATGTAATTATATTATAACAAAAGTAATAATTATATTTGAATTTAATTAAAATATTAAAATATTTTTATGTCCAAAAGCAACTTTTTGAACAATTTTGTTAAGAAATGTAATATATATTTATGTTTTTTTTTGTTTGTTTGTTTGTTTTTTAATTTTAACTTGAGTATTTAAGCCTAATGAAAAAATTATTTGAAAGTTTTTTTGTTAACAGAGGCCATAATCAATATCATAGGATAAGATTAGGACTTTTTTTTTGCCCTTCTCTGTTTCAGCATGCCCTTGACGTCTCCCTGTTGCCTTTTCTCTTCCTCCCTTCTTTCTATCCATTTGTAAACACGGGGCATTGCATTATTGAGTGCAGAAGCAAATCCATTTCATGTAATTAAAGACACTCAAATGAAATGGCCCCACTGGAGAAGTGGCTTTCAGCAGGGAAAGTGGAAGTGCCTCAAGGAGCCGTCCTCGGGCCGTTCTCGGATGGCTCGCCAAGGGCTCTGCCACGGCGCGGATCAATATCATCTCAGTTATTAATATCAAAAGCGCATTACTTTGTTTTGTGCCTGGCGGGGAGCCAAAGCTCCGGGGCCCCGGACACCGTTCCCCCCTGGCCATTTACCAAGCCCATAATTTACTTTGGTGAGTTTTTAAGGTATTGTTTTGTCAGGCCCAATCAGGGCTGAGTAACAAATGATCCCAGCGGAGTGGTGGGAAGCCCATCCGTAAGTGGCACACGTGGCCAAACTCATTTTTGAAAGTTTCATGTCAATTACTCTCGTCCTTGAGGTGGGCAGAACCCCCCCCCCCCCCCCCCCCCTTTGGGATGAGGTCACAACACTAACAAGTGTCCCAGGGCTAAAATTAGACATGACGCTACCTTTGATAGGTGCATCAAATTAAGGCTACGGCATGAGAAACAAAAAATATCGAGCACTTAAAGGAAGAAAAGGCATTGATTTTTCTTGATGCATTTACCTCATACAGTTAGTCCACCTCAGGGGACCATGAGTAGACACATCGAGTATAACGCCACAGAGGGGAACTCTGAGCCACCCAGACACATCGTAAAGATCCTGCCACATACATTATAAACAACAATGTAAGTCCGCTTGTTTTGTTTACTTTCCATTTTCTCAGCATTAATAAACTTGGTCTCTGTCTATACACTAACGACACATAATCACAGCCTGATTAACTACTGACAAACTACTCCACAATTCAAATCAGTTTACTTGCCCATGTTCTGCTGAAATGTTGAGGCATTGCGTTTTATAGCATGATACTATGTGAGGAGTGGCACAAATCATTGTTAATGTTTTTTTTTGTTGCTACTACTTTAGTTGTGTTTGTGCTAGTGTTTACTACTGTAGAATTTTATTTTTCTGTCCACCCACCCCTCATATATATATATATATATATATATATATATATATATGTGTGTGTGTGTG
>NW_015546111.1:1792764-1801746 GCF_001515605.1 Sinocyclocheilus anshuiensis | reverse complement strand
ATATTACTAACCAAAAATTAAGTTTTAATATATTTACAGTAGGAAATTTACAAAATATATTAATGGAACATGATCTTTACTTAATATCCTAATGATTTTTGGCATAAAAGAAAAATCAATAATTTTGTCCCATACAATGTATTTTTGGCTATTGCTACAAATATACCCCAGTGACTTAAGACTGGTTTTGTGGTCCAGGGTCACATATTACTATTCAAAACTTTGAGTTAAGTTTTTTTTTAATGTTTTCGAAAGAAGTCTCTTTAAAATAATATTGTGAAATATTATTACAATTAAAAGTGACTTTTTTATTTTAATATATCTAGTTTATACATTTTAAAATGTTATTTATTCCTATGATTCCAACGATGAATTTTCAGCAGCCATTACTAAATCATTCTAAAACCTTGGTCTGGTTCTTTAGAAACATTTCTTATTAATATCAGTGCTAAAACATTTGTACTGCTTAATATTTTTGTGGAAACTGTAATACTTTTTTTCAGGATTCTTTGATAAATATAAAAGTAGTGGCATTTATTTGAAATAGAAATCTTTTGTAGCAAAATCTATTTATAAATCCATTTACTGTCAGTTTTGATAAATGTAATGTGTCCTGGCTAAATAAAAAAAAAATTAAGAGTGGTTTGTTTATGAAGCAGACTACATCGGTCGCATTGCATTTTTGCGCTCAGTCCTATCATGTTCAAATCAATAGAAAGATGTTCTGTACCATTATTTCACGGTACACGTTTTTTCATCGCATTTCATATACTGCAAACTCATGTGCACATACATATTCCTGTTTGGAGTAACTTTAGCACAATTTTAGTAGTTGTATGCAACCCACATACATAACCCTACATAATCTTTCGGCTAACAAAAAAACAATGTAATATTGGCCTATTTGAGTGCAAAGGGGTTTGATAACTGAACTATGACTGTTCTGCGTTAGTTGGAGCTCCTGGGTATTTGTCTTCTACCCTGTCGTGCCACATCAGGTTGACATTTGAGAGTTGAAACCCACTGTAGTGGAATACCCAGCCCTCCTTTCAGCCCCATGTGCCCCACCTCTCAAAGGACTGATGAAAGTCTCAGTACGGCAATACTTATGAATATTTCAATTAGAATTAAATATTAATGGATTTGCATTTGTTTGGTGTCACGTGTTTTGTTTACACCTCTCCTGCTTTCTTTCTTTTGTCTACATTCTCACCTTTGTTTTTTCCTTGTTTTTGTCTTGCATCAAATTTTCATACAATTAATCAGATGCAGAGAAGTCCTGCATATGAGATGGGAGACGGGGAAATGTTAGAAGAAAGTGAGGAAGAGAAAACGAGTGAGAGAAAAAAGATTGTGTTGGTGTGATAATATGGGAAGGTGGTGGGGTGGGAAGGTCTAACAGCTGTAAAAGGTTACATCTCTGTCGGAACATTTGGCCTGCCACAATCAGAGTCTCAACTTGCTTTACGCCCCATATTGATACCTCTCGCTGGGGTCCCAGGGACGGCTGCATTGCTGGCATGGGCGCTAATTTATGCTCCTATAGGGGTACTTGCTGCCAGTTGTGAGAAGCACAGGTCTGTAAACACTTCCTCCGCAGTCCAAAGTGAGAGACAAGAGACTAAAGATTGTCATCCTGGTAAACAAATGCAGAAAAAACAGATGCAGCACGCAAATGCTGAAAGTGGAAAGGTGCCGGAGGCGGTGTGTTTTGGAGGTGAACAACAGCACTAGTGGTACAGTGAGAAAAAAAGGAATAGTACGTTTTCCGTGGTAAAGACATTCTAGCAGACGTGTAGAAAATTAATGCGGTTTCTTTGGCTTTTGGTGAACAACTGCTAAAAAAAGCTCTAAATGGAGCAAAAATTAAAACCAATTGTTAAGAATAAACTAAATTTGTTTAGATTCAAACTCTTAACCCACTTTATTTAGCAGATGTTTTTTTTTTATCTTTAAAATATAGCAGGAGCAGTCCATTATCTAGGGAAGTTCACTTCACATAGTTTGGTTATTTGAAATGTCTGAAATTATTTGACTGCAATAATCATCAAACATTGATACAGATTTCATGGTTTTGAGTGTGATGACTCCATATATGCATCTATGTATATGTACCCACCCACACACACATATACATGCATATATACTGTACATATTGGTGGATGTTAGTATATGTTGAAGGTACAAAACTTGAGGGCTGTTGTATTTACCAGTAAATTGTTATTTGTATTTATTTATTTATTTATTGGAAATTAGAGTTTCAAGCTAAAATGTACAGGTTGTTCTGTAAATATGTTTTCATATTTACTGTATTTTCACAGAAATATTCTGGCAACCACAGCTGCCATTTTTTTCCCTGTAAAAACAGCGAAATTTTGTACAGTGTATAGTGTGTTTGTCAGGTATAAAACTGTTTACATGCAACAAAAGCAAAAATTTTAGAATCATGTTAGTGAAACCTGCCAGTATTTTTACAAAGTCTAGTATTCTCACTACCTTGGCTGAATCGACCTTACCCACACAATCCCTCATATTGCACATTGGGATATGGAGAATGCCGTGGGAATGGAGCGAGGCCGGTGGAGAAAATGCTAATGCACGACACCTGCGCCACTCACCGGTCTCGAGTCCCACGGAGGAGCTCCGGAAGGATAAAAGGAGGAGTGACGACAGTGTTGGACGAGAGAGGACCAGGCCTGGACTTTATTTTGTGTTTTGTGTGCGGCAGTCGTCCGCGAGGGGCTGCCGCTTTACTTTCATTTTGTGTTTGTTTATTTTATTAAAGTGTTAAATGTTCGCCGGTTCCCGCCTCCTTCTTCCCGACCTACGAACCCTCTTTATCAGTCTGTCTGGGTTTTATTTTGTTTTGCTTTCTTTATGGGAGGATTTGTCTAAGCTCAGTGAAATAGAAAATAAAGATAAATCTCAATCTCCCTGTCTATCCAGACCAGGAAAAAAAGTTGATTAAAAAATTTCACTCCTCTTCGTTGGTGTCTTTTTGTCCTCATTAACCCTCATTGTGCTAGAAAATATTAATAATAGGCTAGTGAAGCGATTGAATCAAATATTGATTTGCTGGGGTGCAGAGTAGGGCTGCCCTCGACTAAAGATTTTTCTGGTCGTCTAGTAGTCGTTCATTTTAAGCATTAGTCGACTAATCGCACGTTTATTAATAAACCATTTAAATCGTTATAATGAGCCTTTAATTGCCTACATAGCCTAATAAGCGCTCAAACACACGCATAAAGCTTGCCACAGCGCACCGGCAGAAGCTATGATTATGAATGTGTCAGGGAAAAACAGTAAGGAGGCTGCATTAACATTTTAATAATTCACTGATAAACAAGTGCTTTCTTTGTTTCGGTTTAAGAGATGAACTCGGCGACACCGACTCGTCATCTCCACAGTAGCGATGCGCTTGCGCGTGTTTCACACGGATTACATAATCTGAGAATATTTGTTTTCCATTTGAATTAGTTAATTTGAAAGTAGACATTTCACTCTCTATAGATATATTTTAATGTCTGTAAGGCAAAGATATACACGGAGTTTCGCGCTGGAGTTCACAGACCGAGATGGCAGAAAGCGCATCCTGATTTATTTCATTATTTTACAAAAGCGCGTTTTGTTGTTATTGTGAGTGCACACAAATAAACAGCGAGTCTTGACAGATTTGAAAGATGTATTACTCTTATCTGTATGACCAAAAATTACGGAGTAGCCTATTTTAAGAGCAAGTGAGCGCACCAGCGCCTCCATCTGTCCTTCAGTGAGCGCTAATGTTCAGCTTCCACACAAACACTTGAATATAGCGCACATTTCTCTAGGTTAACATTAGATTGAGCAGCCATGTAAAGTTGCTACTACTTCCATATTTCAGATGATAACCCATATTTGTGGTGGATGATTGATAGGCGAGCGTTTGGATGTCCTGCCGGATGTACTGTATTACCATAGATCAGCCGTTAACGATCTGCGTGACTTTGCCAATGTGGATTTTTTTTTCTGTGACTAAGCGACTAAAAAAATTTGGTCGACCAAGCCTCTTCTGGTCGACTAACGTTAGTCGACTATTAGGGTGCAGCCCTAGTGCAGAGAAAAGTAGTGGAAAGCACACATTGTGCAATCAAAAGGCCAAGAATTATACATTGTAATGTTTTGACTAATAGCTTAAAAGATAAAGAGCAACAATCAGTGGTGTCTTCCAGGAAATGCAACTAGTACAAAAGAAACAACAGTTATCTCTCAGACTGAATAAAGACTGCATTACAAGCATTACATGGGTACTTTCTGCTTCTGGCAAAAGCTAAAGTCTTCACAAAGAAGATATTGTGTCCTCTCTTTCGTCTGAATGGACCTGTACTAGCTGTATTATTAAATAAATGTTTAATTGTGCATGTGCCAGGCATTAGCTACAGTTCTTTTTTTTAAAGAATGAGGGGGATGCATGTGGCATTTCTGCACTTGTAGCTTCTGCAAAGTGACTCTTTAAGTCTGAATCTTTTGTTATAAATTAACCATATCTTATTTATCACTTTATTATATAAATGTATAAAAAGTTTTGTTTTGTGAAACTGTCGTGGATGTGTGATTAAAAGGCCAGTTAACTCTCCCTAAGTATTCTTTTACTACCAAAGCCTGTATATATGATAACCCAAAGTTAATTTATTCATGTGAGGTCATGTCTTTCAGTAGACTGATATCATTCGCTGAATGCAGCTCAGTCTCTCAATTTGTCAAATTTAAATTCATGCATCCTGCCTTTGCTTAAGCGCTTCTGAGTTCCCATTGAGGTCAGACACACAACAACAAACAACAGCCAAACTTTCCTGCCATCTTAGCCTTCATTATGCCAGGTCCAAACTCTCTCTATAACTCCCTTTCTTTCTCTTTTCAAATTCTCAGACAAGGTGTATGCTGGTGCCCAGGTGGAGGGTAGTGACGGAGGTGTGGGGAGAGGAGGAGGGCTGGGCAAAAAAATCAATAGCGTCTCTGTTTGAAGTTTTTTGAAAGACTTCCAGAGGAAGACGCTCTTGTCAGGATGATAGATACGTGGGGTGAGGAGGACTGGCTAGGCCCGAGCGGAGGCTCACCTTTTTAAGTGGGGCCCTAATAATAAAAGCCCATGAATAAAACATCAGGCAAACTGCGGAAGCTGCATTAGCACCGCCGCTCGGTTATAAATGATCACGAGCACCATTCCGGTAAAAGCCCACAGAAGAAGAGAACGAGGAAGATAGAAATAGATTGATATGTGCGTATATTTATTTATTTATATGTTTCTTAGCTGGGTTAAAAAGAATAAATAAGTGAGCGGATGAGGCTATAGTGGGACAGCTATTGTTCATTTGCTACCTAGCTGCTAATTTTGCAAATTGGAATGTGTATGCGTGTGTATTGCGTGTTGTGTATTTTTTTGTATTTAAGATGCGCTGTTGTGGTTGTGATTCCAGCTCCAGACTGCTCTGACCTTGAGCTCAGGTATGTGCCTGATGGAGAGCATCACCAGTATACTTTCACCCACTCCAAGTTTTTATTTACGGAAATGTTGGCTGTGGCTCTGCTGGAACTCAAATTAGATGTTGGAAACATGTTGAAAAATTAACTCTAGACCCTTTAAATGAATGTTTTTATTTACAGAAATGTTGGCTGTGGCTCTGCTGAATCTTAAATGAGATATTGGAAAGCTGCAGAAACCTTAAATAAATGATTCACCAAAAATAATTACTTACCATTTACTCATTCTCACATTGCTCCAGACTTTCTTTCTTCTGTGGAAGACAAAAAGAGAGACAATGTGCTTGCTGCTCTTTTCCCTATAATGGATGTGAATGAAGACTGGGGTCTGTTAAGCTTTAAAAAAAAAGAGTGCACATGACTTCTGTGCTATATTTCACCTCTCCTGAAGCCATAATATAGCCATGTGTTCTTCTGTGAAATCGCAAAAGAAGGTATTTTGAAGAATGTTAGAAACCAAACTGTTTTGGTTACCATTGACTTCCATTGTACGTATGAAAACAAACAAACAAACAAAAAAAAGTAAGTCCTACAAGTTTGGAATGACATGAGGGTGAGTAAATGATGACAGAATTTTCATTTTTGGGGGGAAATATTTGAACTTGGCTTATGTATGTGACAAATCGAACGTGTTGCATCTAAAGACACCATATTCAAATAGTTGCAGATGAGGAAAGTCTTTTTATCACACAAAGCTTTAGTATAGCATCAAAAGACTTAAAATATAGTGTATGAGTTGTATTTCCAAGTTTCACAAAACTTTTAGGGTTCTTTTTTCGTTAATTTAAGAGCTGAAAAGCCCTAGTCCCCCTTCACTTTCATTATATGTAAAATAACACTGAAAATTTTATTTTACATGAATATATACTTTAAAATATGTGACCCTGGACCACAAAACCAGCCATAAGGGTCTTTTTTTTTATTTATTGAGATTTAGACATCATCTGAAAGCTGAATAAATAAGCTTTCCATTGATGTATGGTTTGTTATGATAGGACAATATTTGGCCGAGATACAACTATTATAGAATATCTGGAATCTGAGGCTGCAAAAAAATCAAAATACTGAGAAAATCGCCTTTAAAGTTGTCCAAATTAAGTTCTTAGCAATGCATATTACTAATGACGCAGTACGTATGCGCAGTGCGCGCCCCTCTGAGATATGCTAGTCTCGCGAGTTTGTTTATAGGAGCAAAATAAGTCAAGTTTCCTTACTTTAGCAAAGGAAAACCAGTCTCCTCTTGGTTTATATCGAAATCCTCCGACATTTTTCTTTGCAAATCCTCGGTTTGTACTTCTAATTCATGACCAGCGTTTTGTTTCGTTCTCTCTCCGCATTCATCACTAATCACGCAACGCCACGCGTCTTACGTCATCCGCCGGAATGGCTTCCGCGTATGACAGGTAACGGAAGTGAGAGAAAAGTGTTTATTACGTTTGAAATATGGATATTTTTCTTACAAAAACGCATGGATTGACTACATGAGGCCTTTATTCACTCCCCCGGAACGGTGTGAGGCACATTTATTATGAATGCGCGTGCTTTATTTGACGACTTGTGGACTGTTCAACTGCAACACCCGCTGACTGCAATGATAGAACTTGGAATAGCCAGGACAATTTTTATATAACTCCGACTGGATTCGTCTGAAAGAAGAAAGTCATATACACCTAGGATGCCTCGAGGGTGAGTAAAACACAGTCTAATTTTCATTTTTGGGTGAACTAAGCCTTTAATAATCTAATTAATCTATCGATAATTTTGACCCATACAATGTTTTTTTGGGTATTGCTAAAAATATACCCAAGCGACTTAAGATTGGTTTTGTGGCCCAGGGTCACATATCTTCTTTTGTGCTCCACAGAAGAAAGAAAGTCATACAGGTCTTGAATGAAATGAGGATGATTAAATGAGGAGATAATTTTCATATTTGGTGAACTATCCCTTTAAGTCAATTATTTATTTGACAAACCTTACTTGTTGCCTCTAAAGATGCCATATTTGAATGGTTACATACGAAGAAAGCCTTTCTTCACACAAAGCTGTAGTATAGCATCAAGTCTTAAAATATGGTGCATGAGTTGTATGAGGTTTACAAAACTTTTAGGGTGCTATTTTCCAATATTTTAGAGCTTGAAAGCCCAATATTTACTATCATGAATGAAATTTGTATTTTACATGAATATATTCTTTAAAATATATCCACACGGTTTTGGAACGACATGATAGTGAGTAATTTGGGTGAACTGTACCTTTAAATCCTGTTTACTTCTGTTTCCTGTACTTACAGTGGAACCATTACTCTTACACACACATATTCTCTTATAGTTTGCTGTATTAGTAGTTGGTTACACCTTTGCACTCCACAAAGCTGGAGCCTATTATGTGTGTGTGTTTGTTAGTGTGTATAGAGACATAAATCTCTCTCTTCTGGCCTGACCTCATTTGTCAGTGGCACTCCGCAGTGACCAAGAGGTGGTTGGGCCCCAGTGGACTCCACAGTAAGCGGGGTCAAGTGGCCTATCACGGGGGGTCACCCTGCCAAGGCAGAGGTCAACCTCTTGACCTTTGCTGTTGCGGACTTCAGAGAATGACTCCACAGAAGGTCAGACCTTTTCCTCTCAGTGCACAGGTGTCTATGGTCCTTGCTTTCGCTGAGTTCAAAGGTCATGTACAGCTACAGGGGCACTGCTCTTGCCAACAAGCTTGACTCTTGTGGGTTGGCTTGCTAAATGCAGTAAGTAAACTCTCCTTCTGGCTATGATCATAGTCTGACTACATTGAAATCTTGGTACAGCCTGTTAGAAAATGATAAATGAAAGTTCTATATACTTATGATCAGTGTTGGGGGTAACGCATTACAAGTAACGCGAGTTACGTAATCAGATTACTTTTTTTCAAGTAACTAGTAAAGTAACGCATTACTTTTTAATTTACACAAGAATATCTTAGTTACTTTTTCAAATAAGTAACGCAAGTTACTATTTTTTTCCAATTTATTGATTGACAGCTCTCCTGTCCCCATGTTGAGAGAAATCAAAGTAACACGAGTTACGTAATCAGATTACTTTTTTTCAAGTAACTAGTAAAGTAACGCATTACTTTTTAATTTACACGAGAATATCTTAGTTACTTTTTCAAATAAGTAACGCAAGTTACTATTTTTTTCCAATTTATTGATTGACAGCTCTCCTGTCCCCATGTTGAGAGAAATCAGATGTTACTGTAGTTCTAAAATAAATATGAATATGCATTAATTCATCTCACTCACTAACAAAAAAAAACAAAAAACAAATATGCTTTATGTATTTAATCCCATTCTATTAACCAATGTCTTTGCTTCTGACCTTCGATGATCCAGTTCAACCGTACTAATAAGCAAAAATTACTCTAGACAAACATTTGTGTCTTTTTTTATTGCTGAAGTGTGTTGAAATTTCTTCTTCTGCATTCTACTGTACGGAC
>NW_015546111.1:1772327-1791072 GCF_001515605.1 Sinocyclocheilus anshuiensis | reverse complement strand
ATTGGTCTCTCTAAGCGAGATCCCAATTCGTCGGTCATCCGACGTGACGTCGAGAGTGACCGACTGAAAGGGAACAAAGTAACATAATTAGTTACTTTTTTATGGAGTAACGCAATATTGTAACGCATTACTTTTAAAAGTAACTTTCCCCAACACTGCTTATGATATATATGGGTCATGTGTCTGCATGTTTTAGGAGGAAAAAAATCCTTTAAGAAGGAAAGAGAGGAATGGAAGAAACAAATGAACATACGCATACAGTTGTACTCTCAGTTTCTGTGTTCTTATATGTTTTGTCTAATATGGCAGCCTTCTTTCTACTGGCGGTCCTCTCGACTTTTTAGATGTTTTCTGCTCTGACTGGCTTGGAATGTTGTCATGGCTGTGATCGTGTTCTTCCCATTCAGCTGCAGGACTAGACCTCATCACAAGGTATTCATTTGAGACTGAACCTGGCCCTTAAACAAGATCCTGTGATCTGACTTGACCTGACCCTGGTTTCCTCTTCATGGTAGTACACCCAGGATTTTCACTGGCTACAACATGTGTGTACATGTGCAAAACAAGTTTTAAATAAAATCAAATTAGAAAGTTTGGGGTCCGTTTTTTTTTTTGTTTGGTCTGAATGAATGAATTAACTAACTAACTAACTAACTAACTAACTAACTAATTAATTAATTAATTAATTAATTAATTAATTAATTAATGAAAGTCATACTGTTATTCAGAAAGGATTTAAAGTAAATGCTTTTTTTCTGTTAATCAAAAATGCTGTTTTATCTGTTAATCAAAAAAATCCTAAAAAAAAAGCACTTAGACACTTCATTAAGCAGTGCAACCATTTCCGACTAATAATAAGAAATGTTTCTTGAGCACAAAATCAGCATATCAGAATGATTTCGGAAGGATCATGTGACCCTGACACTGCTGAAAATTCAGCTTTGCAGTTACAGAGAAAGATGTAAATACATTCAAATAGAAAACTTTTTTTTTTTAAATGTAATATTTCACAATATTACTGTTCTGATTTTTTTATTAAATGAATGCAGCATAAGTGTGTATTTTTAAAATGTGTATATTTAAAAATTTGATTACTAATAAAATTGTAATCAAATAGAGATAGCAATTAATTAATCAAATTTATTGTTTTTTTTAATCAAATTAATAACTTCTAATTGTCATTTTCAGCACCTTGCTCTATGAGTATTTTGTCAAGTTAAAAGTAGTTCAACTTTTAAATTGTGTCTCTGTGGTCTGTTGCATGCCATTTAGCTTTTGCTGAACATTAAAAAATGTGAATATTACTAAGATCTTTTTTTATCATCACTAGCTAAATCATAGCAAAAATAACTGTTTAGTAAGAGAGCTAGTAGTAGTGAAGTTGTGTGTGAATGTTGTTTAAATAGAAGGAGTGTGTGTGTGTGTGTGTGTGTGTGCGTGCGTGTGTGCGTGCGTGCGTGCATGCGTGCGTGCGTGCGTGCGTGTGTGTGAATGTATTAACATGGGGCCAACAGAGAGGGTCAGTGAGAATTTATTAAGTTATCGATTGCAGTGTTCAGCACGCCGGTCACACGGCATAAAAGGGGTACTAATAAAATTTTTGGACAGGGGAACTCTTTTCTGCCCACTCTGCCAAATATTAATCTACTAATTTTTAATTTTTAATCCAGACAGAGAAGGAAAATTAATGCCTCTATCTGGCAGGGCATGGTAAATAATTAAAATTGAAAATTGATTGTTTGCATCTGGCTTTAGATTTATGTATGTGGGGCTTGGTGGCACCCTCAAGGGACCCACTTCCCTGTCTGCATGGGCTCGCTTTCTCGTGTGCTAAGCATTTTTTCACATTATTCCCTAATTTGCTAAGAACAGAGAGAGAGAGATAGAGAAGGAGAAAGAGAGAGAGGGGGACTTACTTGGATGAGTACGACATGTTATTATTATTTTTTTTAAATCCATGGATTGAACCCTCCTCACTCCCCCCACATGCCATAGAAGGAGTGTGTGTGTGTGTGTGTGTGTGTGCGTGCGTGTGTGCGTGCGTGCGTGCATGCGTGCGTGCGTGCGTGCGTGTGTGTGAATGTATTAACATGGGGCCAACAGAGAGGGTCAGTGAGAATTTATTAAGTTATCGATTGCAGTGTTCAGCACGCCGGTCACACGGCATAAAAGGGGTACTAATAAAATTTTTGGACAGGGGAACTCTTTTCTGCCCACTCTGCCAAATATTAATCTACTAATTTTTAATTTTTAATCCAGACAGAGAAGGAAAATTAATGCCTCTATCTGGCAGGGCATGGTAAATAATTAAAATTGAAAATTGATTGTTTGCATCTGGCTTTAGATTTATGTATGTGGGGCTCGGTGGCACCCTCAAGGGACCCACTTCCCTGTCTGCATGGGCTCGCTTTCTCGTGTGCTAAGCATTTTTTCACATTATTCCCTAATTTGCTAAGAACAGAGAAAGAGAGATAGAGAAGGAGAAAGAGAGAGAGGGGGACTTACTTGGATGAGTACGACATGTTATTATTATTTTTTTTAAATCCATGGATTGAACCCTCCTCACTCCCCCCACATGCCACTTGATATACCCCCTTCCCTGTCTGCATGGGCTCTCTTTCTCGTGTGCTAAGCATTTTTTCACATTATTCCCTAATTTGCTAAGAACAGAGAGAGAGAGATAGAGAAGGAGAAAGAGAGAGAGGGGGACTTACTTGGATGAGTACGACATGTTATTATTATTTTTTTTAAATCCATGGATTGAACCCTCCTCACTCCCCCCACATGCCACTTGATATTTATTTCATTGCCCTGTTAATAAATTTAATGAGGTTAGGTTTTTTTGTTGTTGTTGTTTTTAAACAGCTTATACTGGGAATTTAATTAAGAAAAACTGGGTATGCTCCCAATTTATAAATAAATAAAATTCAAGACACCGCATCAACTGCCCCGCACCCCTCCATTACACCCCTCATGCATGGGGAGTTTGGCTCGTGAGGTCATACTTGACCGTTCCTTGTAAAATCCGCAACCCCCCACTTCCTATCTAGGCTTAAAAACAGGAAAAAACGTCCTTATCCCCCGACGGCGGTGGGCCGCATCATTGCTCCTTCCTGTCTACACGACTAATGCACTCTGCCTCAAACAAGTAATGACCCTACTCTCAAATTAATGAGAGAGCCGATGTGCCTTTCGCAACATTTGTATTTGCTCCAGTGCGGTCAGTGGTAGGCGGGTGGCGGTAACAGCGATTATTAATTGTGTGTTTGAATCCGCACATTGAGATGGATATTTTCTCAGTTGCTCTCGCATTACAGTACGTGTATAAAGCTCTTTTGTCTCTAATGGGAATTTTTACTGCAAAATCTGCTGTGGATGGAAAAAAGGAAACAGAAAAAAACAAAAGCAAAAGAATTGCACCAATCTTTGACTTTAATTAATGGTTTAAAAGTGGTCCATATGACTCATGCTCTGTATTCCATGTTTTCTGAAGCCATATGATAGATTTGTGCGCGAAACAGAAATTTCAGTCAAGTCATTGTTGAGTGATTTTTTGGTGATTTTGTATTCTTTTGATGCTTGGAATTATTTATAATTGGATTATTTTAATTAACATGCTTATTTTAAATTTAAGTTTGATCCTTGTATGACAGGCAAGAAGTGATACATTTCTCCTGGTCTTTTATGCAAAGTACAACAGCCAGTTTTATGTTAGATCCCTCAATGTACCAGCCAGTTTCAGAGGCCCCTGACATGCGTATCATTGAGTCTCCTGTGTAAGAGTCATGATTATGATGAAACACATATACTGTAGCAATAAACAGCCATAAACAAACACACATGCACAAGCTCCAATACATCTATTCTGACAGTGCTGCTGTAATTCTGCTATGCAGCTATGCACAACCTTTTATGATTTATTTATTTATGGAAACATCTGTGTCTAATGTATATGAATAGTTTTTGTTTTCTTTTTTAAAGGTATTTCTTTCTTTTCTTTCTTTTTTTTATAAACCAAGTGATTCTTCATACTACTCTTCAAAAGTTTGGGATAGGTTTTTTTTTTGTTGATAGAATTCTAAGGCTACATCTATTTGATCAAAACTACAGTAAAATAGTAATACTGTAAAATATTTGCTGATTTTGCCCTCAAGAGACATTTTTTTTAATTATCAAAGTTGAAAAAGTGCTTCTTAATATTTTTTTCAAGATTCTTTGAAGAATAGAATGTTCAAAGCAACACTATTTATTTATTTTTTGCTGACTAAAAGTGTTACATTTCTTTAAAAAAAAACTCTATCTATCTATCTATCTATCTATCTATCTATCTATCTATCTATATAGTTTACTATACCGTATGTGTGAAGACATTATAAAGTCTTTGAGGCAAGAAAGACATTGAAGAATCCATTACCTCTGATGATCTTTAGTGTGCTTGTTTGTCTTTGTGTGTGTGTAAGCTAAGCCCATAAATTCATTTCACAGAGCTCCTCACATAGCCAGCTCCTGCTCTCAACTGCTGACAGAATGTGGGCTATCTTTACAAATTACCTCTCTGCCACACTGTACATTTCCCCAGTCAGCCTTCTCATTATAGCGACATTATCTCTCCTCTTTAAACCTACCAAACAAATTACCCTTATCATGAGTAGCAGACAAAACAATACTCCAGCAGTGCAAAACAACTGTGGTGTCACATACAGAGTGTGCGGCTCACCCTCGCTTAAATGCCTATAAAAATGTCTTCAGGAATTGTAGACGACTTTGGCACTGAGAGGGATGTTTCTGGAGTGATGTGCTGCTTAATTTGAGTCTGATTAAGTCATTAGAAATGTAAATCAGAACAAAGGAGATTCAGGATCAGAACAAAAATACATTCGGTGATTGCTTGCAGTTACAT
Organism: Sinocyclocheilus anshuiensis; assembly: GCF_001515605.1. Taxonomy (NCBI): domain Eukaryota; kingdom Metazoa; phylum Chordata; class Actinopteri; order Cypriniformes; family Cyprinidae; genus Sinocyclocheilus; species Sinocyclocheilus anshuiensis. The sequence continues at coordinate 1,786,172 of NW_015546111.1, read as the reverse complement.
GAGTGTATTTGTGTGTTTTTTGTTTTTTTTTCTTTTGTATATATGTTATTTAGATGTAGATGTAGGTGTCAAAATATGGAGAGTGAAATCACACACCTCTTTAAACACACCTGCCCAACACAGAAGTGTGCACAAACACACACGCACACACATTCCTGTATTGCACTTGGAGATGGAAACATAAGGTATCTATAACAATAGGACAATGTGATATTTGAGTCTAGTTAAGTGTCACCTTATGCTTTTGAAATTTTAGAACATGCAAATTATTTTGAATTGAAATAAACCAATTTAATAATAACTCTTCTTGTCTTGCTAAGGACGCCACATTCTTCCTTTGATTGCACAAGTCTGCATGTCAATTTGATAATAATATAAATAAGGAATGAGGAAAAGCATAAACAGGCTTGACTTGAGCATGAGACTCATCCCAGACTCCCTCAAGTTCCCCCACCAGACCTAATTATGAAATTAAAGGTTGAGTCGGGTCGTGGAGGGTTGCTGGAAGATACTGAGTGTGCTTAAAGTACTCAGCATTGATTAAACAGACATGACAACCATATTTTAATGATTTATTTGTTTGATCTGTGGTGTCTTTTTATAGCCTGTTTTTTTTTTCTTTCTATGTGAAAATATAATTATATTACATTAATTTTACAATAGCTAGATTGTGATTTGATTAAGTTATTTTTATAACTTTTACAAGACTTAAACTCTCAAAGTAGTGAATGGTTCTGGAACACTTGATTCTGACTGGTCAGTTGCTGCATTCTGTGGTCAGATATCTCTGTATACTGACCATTAAACTGTATATTTAACTCTTGTCTCTGCAATCCAGCTTCCTACACTGGACTAATTCCTCTCAAATCATAATTACATGCTCACATCAATAATTTCAGCTCATATCAGTATTTTGTGTTCATATATATGTTTTACACAACTGTTCAAAGGATTGTCAGCAAGATTTTGTAATGATTTTTAAAGAAGTGTCTGTCTTATGCTCACCCAGGCTACAGTTATTTAATCAGAAATACAGTAATGTTGTGAAATATTTTAACAATTTAAAACAACTGTTTTCTATTTTAATATTTTTAAAATGTAAGTTATTCCTGTGATGGCAAAGCTAAATTTTCAACGGCCATTTCTTCAGTCTTCAGTGTCACATGATACTTCAGAAATTATTAATCTGCTGATTTGGTGCTCAATAATAATTTATTTATTATTAATGTTGAAAACAGTTGTGCTGCTTAATATTGATTGATTGACTGATTGATTGATACATGTTTTGTAAAAATGTAAAAGTCTTTCCTGCCACTTTTGGTCAATCTAAATAAAATTTCTGAATAAAAATGTTAATGGTGCAGTAGGAGATCTTGGAAAATGCTAACTTTAGCCTGATGATTTAGCCGTCCAAAGCCACGCCCCCTGAACACATATATGCTCACAGACCAGAATACCAGAGACAACATTACTACAAAAGGCTACATCAGCCGTTCTCAATTCCAGCCCATGTTCCGAAGTGAAGTAAACCAATGCTCAGAGAGTAGGGCGCAATGAACATGGTGTAGGGATCATATCGATCGGAACACAGTTCATGCACGTAGCTCACTTCTAATGAGTTGGTTATCTGAATCGGGTGTGTTAACTAAGCGAGACATGCAAAATATGTGCGCGAGGACTGGAATTAGCAACCGCTGGGCTACATCATGTGTCATTCACCGGCGAGAAAACTTTAAAAGTACTACAATACCAGGAAAGATGGTTGGGTTGTTGATGTTTGTCTGCCATTCTCGCTCTGTCTGCACAACGTGCCTTAACGCGCTGATGACGTATCCTGTCTGCGCGAACAGGGTGCGCAGAGGTATGCAGATACATACATTGACAGGCAAGTAGGAAAGCCAATTAAAACGCTCGGACCGAGCGTTTTGATTCGACCAACATTTATTGGTCCTACGCCTTCCACAGAATATATAAATACAGATAAATACATTTAGACCACTTAACTTAATGATTGCTATTGGGATGTGAAGAGACTTTCAACCAGCATAACAAAAAATGTTTCTGAAGACAATCACCTATTGCACCTTTAACTTCTTACTGACCCCAAAATTTTGAATGGTAGTGTATTTGTTAAGTAGCCGTATAATACTCCTGATCATCCTGTCAGAGTTTATTTTGCTATAATGACTGGCTATCTGAACATTAATCTGAACATTATCTCTTACAAATGTGTGTCTGTTGCACCATTTGAACAGCATAATTCCTAATATGATATTATTATATTTTCTTGTAAGTGAAGAAATATATCCATCTTGTATCCTACCACTGAAGAGTCCTGCTGGACTTGTAGACTAACTGGCCTGTTTTAATTACACTTGATAAGCATAAACGCTGGTCTTGTTTTCCATTAGGCAGTAATGTGTGGGAATCAAAGGCTTGGAGGTTTTCTGGTGAAGGGCATCTGTGTCCCTGGCCATTAAATATCCATGTCTCACTCCCTCCTGCTTGGCCAGCATCCTGGAGCCTTAACACACTAGGGCCCACAGCTGGAGATTGAGTGTTACACACACACACACACACACACACACACAAACACACCTCAAAGCTCATATATTGATGCTACGCACACACACTTACTGTAAAACATACACGTGAACGTGTCGTTAAATCCAACAGGCTCAGAAAAAGAGATGTGCATCTATTAATAGCTTTTTACGAGTACTTATTAACATGGATCCTGGCATTAAGATGAGACCCTTGGACTATTAATAGGATGTGCCTAAATCAGTGCTGTCGCATTAAAAGTAACCACTAAAGCGCTGGGATTTTAAGTGCTAACCGAGCAGCCCTGGTTTATTATGCCTTATGTGAATAATAAAATAGATCCTCCCTCTGTCTCGCTCACTCTCTCTCTTTCTCTCTCTCCCTCAGCGAGTCTCTACATACATGGCTGAACTTGGCAGGGCACTTTGTTTGAACACTGAGTAGATTGCCTTGTATCGTGAATATTTAACTTTCTCTGCCAGACCAGAGCTAACGTTGTTACACAGAGATTAAGTTGAGGAATGATTACGTGAGGATGAGCTACCCATGTCTCTCGTTCTCAAACACACACACATACATACCTGAGAGGACTCAAGCAGGGACTTTGTCACACTAAAGCTACTCATGTGGAAAATCACAACCACTTAAGAGCAATATTCCCTGCTCCATTTTATTATATTTGTGTTATTTATTTATTTTTTTTTTTTTTTTCGGCTATCATTGGCTTTTTTTCCTAAGATCACTGGCAAACATCAAAAGTTACTCATTTATTTGTTTTTTGAGTCTATTTCATTTTACATTCTTCTTCTAAAACGAAGCCTGACTAGATGTATTGTCAGCTTAAGCCCACATTACATGTATTTGAACCAATAGTACAATACATTGAATGCACTGTACTTTTATTTTTCACAGCCTCACTTTCATTCCAGTGAAAAATTTAATATGGCAGTACCCTGGCTAAAGTCTATTCACTGTTAATTTTATGTTGGATGCATGTGCACAATTTATTTTTTTTGGTACTTCACCTGACCTGCAGAGGGCAGCACATGGTTGCGACATCTTTTCTCTTTCAATCTCGAATTGTACAAACAAGTATTCGTTGTATTCTTTGTATATGCCCTTTTTTGTTTCTATCTCAGTTTCAGTTGCCTTAATCGACTTTTCCATGCTTTCTTTGAGTAGTTTTTCAAAGCGACAAAAAAAAGTTACAAAAAATAAAATAATTCAAGTGTTGCCACCTAGTGCACACACAAACGAGTGCAGTCAATTTCTGTAGTGGTAAACGGGCAACTCAAAGGTATAGTTCACCTTCAGTTGCTGGTCCCTATTGACTTCCGGTTTATTATGCCTTATGTGAATAATAAAATAGATCCTCCCTCTGTCTCGCTCACTCTCTCTCTTTCTCTCTCTCCCTCAGCGAGTCTCTACATACATGGCTGAACTTGGCAGGGCACTTTGTTTGAACACTGAGTAGATTGCCTTGTATCGTGAATATTTAACTTTCTCTGCCAGACCAGAGCTAACGTTGTTACACAGAGATTAAGTTGAGGAATGATTACGTGAGGATGAGCTACCCATGTCTCTCGTTCTCAAACACACACACATACATACCTGAGAGGACTCAAGCAGGGACTTTGTCACACTAAAGCTACTCATGTGGAAAATCACAACCACTTAAGAGCAATATTCCCTGCTCCATTTTATTATATTTGTGTTCTTTTCACGTCAGTGACTGTCGTCATTTGAGAAGGCTCATTCAGTTTTGGCAAGATCTAATTAAGGTACACAACACAGCAGGTCACTGACATCTTTTTGGTCCTCACAGACTGCAAGCCCATGTTTATTTGCATGCAATTATAGACATCTTTTCTCTTTCAATCTCGAATTGTACAAACAAGTATTCGTTGTATTCTTTGTATATGCCCTTTTTTGTTTCTATCTCAGTTTCAGTTGCCTTAATCGACTTTTCCATGCTTTCTTTGAGTAGTTTTTCAAAGCGACAAAAAAAAGTTACAAAAAATAAAATAATTCAAGTGTTGCCACCTAGTGCACACACAAACGAGTGCAGTCAATTTCTGTAGTGGTAAACGGGCAACTCAAAGGTATAGTTCACCTTCAGTTGCTGGTCCCTATTGACTTCCATAGTATGGAAAAAAAAAACACTATGCAAGTCAATGGGGACCATCAACTGAAGGTGAACTATCCCTTTAAATTTAAGCTTAAGCTTGAGAGCACACTTTTTTCTTTTCTTTTTTTAATCAGCGTGTCTGGAAATTAAATTGTTTAAAAAGCACAACGTTGTAACAATTAAAACTTTTTAAGATGAAATAATTGGAATTATTTAGTGAGTGAGAGATGACCAAAATTGTGTATGGCTGAAATAAAAAATGGCAAAATTGAATATCTAAAGAGGGCTGCAGTATCATGCACACAAGCTTTGATACCACCACCACCACCACATCCTGAACTGCAGCTGCACTTTTATGTGTGGACAGGCAGAATCGCAGTGTTGACATGTTCAGTTGCGGTGTGGCTTTTTGCAGACAAAGGTGGGCTGTTTTTTATCTCATAATAGCAAAGGGTCCTCCGTTCTTTAAAGCAGATCAAGAACTGTTGACCAACAGGGTAATGCTTTATTCACAGGCCACATTTTCCATCATATTCCACGTCACAACACCCCATCATCAGGAGAGGGGCGAGGGAACACCCGCAGTCGTCTCTGTTTACCCACAGTTCTTTCTGTTTACCCACAGTTCTTTCTGTTTACCCACAGTGCCTCTGTTTTTGTGCGTATGGCAGATGCTCCCCTTATAGTGCTAATATTTGCCATCATACCGCACACATTAATTATCCGTTCATTTATAATGCATGTTCAGGGTTATGTGTAAAGACATCAGGAAGGTGAACAAGGAGAATCTTTTCTAATACTTTTTAAAGATTTTCTCTTTTGCTTTTGCCTATTTTAGAAAGCATCTTTTGTATTTTCTTTTTAAGTTGCTTCCATGTGACAGTCCATAAACTTATAAAGCTTTTCTTTGGTCTTCTAAGGACAAATATGAGCAAAATCTACTTTATACTACTTTTTATTACTGCTTCAAATAACCCTGGAGGGCTTTACGTTTATACCTCGAACAACTATTTGAAGAACTTTACCATTTCCAAAGAACCATATAACCATCTCATAGACCTTAAAAATGGTTATTGATGAGAAAAGGGTTATTTGCTTTACCTAAAAACAAGTGCATTTCAAAGTATAATTTCAGTCAGACTTAGTAATAATTATTTAGTAGAAGTAATAGTAGTAGTAGTAATTATTATCATTATTTTTTTTTTCTTTCAATTCAATTTAGTGTTTTGTTCATTTTCATTTTATCTATGTCATTCTCTTTAGTTTTTTTTTTTTCAGTTTCAGTTTATCTATTTTTTATTTTAGTTTTAGTATTTTAGGCTACCAAGTTCAATGCACTAATATTAAGCATTAATCATTTTAATTTTCATTAATAATTTTTATTTATTTATTGATATATTTATTTTTTTGTCCTTTAAGTTTAACTTATAGTTTTTGGTTAGTTTTCACTATCAGTGTTCGTTTCTTGTAGTGATGCGCTAGTTGATTTCATTTTAAACGTTAATTTTTTTTGACAGCATTAAACTTTTTGAAGCCATGAAAATACATTTTACTTCAGTTTGATTTTCCCAGTTACATTAGTTTTTTTATTTCAGTTGATTTATTTTACATTATAAAGAATTTTTAAAATGTGATTTGTACAGTTTAATCCAGAATAAATACATTTTAAACAGAATATAATCTTCCTCACTTTTGAAAACATGCATTTCTTTTAATCCTTCACATATTACATTATGTGTTGTTATTTACTGTATATTCAGAGACTGTAGCTTGACTATGGTAAAAACACCTATAGCTAGACCGTTATATTATTTGTAGAGATTCACAATCAAGCAAATACCACAAGATTTTTTTGTGTAAAACTATTTCACAGTTGTAAATTAATTGTTGAAAGAAATGCAGTTTGTTTCTGCAGTGGTTACGTTTGTGTGCTTAGCCCCTGTGTCTTGGCTGTTGCTAATTGGCCACACAGTGATGCACCCCTCTAAAGAGACAGAAGGTGGGCCGCTCTACCCTTTCCTCCTCTCCTCTCCTTCCTCCAAAACCTCATCCAGGGTGTCCCTCTTGATCCACATCAAGCTTCCCCATTGCACTGCGGTTGACCCTACCTGCTAAACTTTGCCACAGAGTTGGACTTAAATGTTATGGATGTTATGAATGTGATTAGATGATGATTATGACTTTAATTTAATAGATAACTGTGTACGCTATCGAAACTGGCACATGGCAGCATGTATTTTGTGCTTTTGGCTAGCGTTCTGATGTCAGAGATATTCCCTATGGAAATGTCATCAAACACAAGCTGGACAGAGAGCGCAACCAGCTCTGGCCTGAGGGAACACTAAAACACACGCAAATGTGCCCGGTCCCAGACACAAAGAGATGCCACTTTACACACGTACACACACACACACACACACTCCCACTTAAAGATCAATTCATGCAAACATACACTCCTCCACACTCAAGATGTGCCAGGGCACTCACACACACATGCACCACATACACACAGACACTCACCCTAATTGGCCCACCAAGCATCTCTTAAAAAGCCTTTGAGAGAGGATGAGAGAGATAGAAAAGAAAGGGAGGGAGGAAAGTAGTAGGGAGCTCAGCGTGTGTGTGTGTGTGTGTGTGTGTGTGTGTGTGTGTGTGTGTGTGTGTGTGTGAGAGAAACTGAGCTGTCATACTGCAAACCCACCTTGCTCCTTCAGCCTGACCTGTAAATTACCTGGGAATTTGTCACAAGGACCAAGAAGTTTTGAGTCAAAAGTTTAGTTACGCAAATGTATATGTTGCTTTAAAACATCTAGTTCAAAATAATAATAATAATTACCCAAAACTTTAATTTCACATCATTTATTCACCCTCATGTCATTACAAACATGTATACTAAAATAAATAAATAAATAAATAAATAAAAATGTTGGATTTAATTTGAATTAATTTTCAAAAGAATCGACAAGTAACACACTGAAATAAACATTACATTTTAAGTTACAAACACTGAAATTTTCCTTTGTAAAATGCACAATACAACTTTAAATTGTGTTCTCAGGACAAGGGTGTTTTCACAAGCCTAAGAGATCAGATTTCTTATTGGGGCATTTTTTTATTTTTTTAGATTGCAGTTTATGCACTTTTTATCATTTACAGTTGCAATTACTGAACATTTTTATGCTTTACCTTTTACATTTTTACTATTTCATATTTGGTTCTAATTATTTTACTATTTCAGTTTTTCTGAAAAGCCTGTTTTAGGCTGGTTCCATTGTAACAACTTACTCCAATGTGTGTTCAATGTAATTTTATTCCTATACAGAATAATCAGTGAAGTTCAGTAGCACCACTTTGTGCCACTTTCCTTTCCTCTGAAGTGTGCCAAGAGTGTATGCTGTATGTATGCAGTTGTGTGTGTTAGCAACACTGTCATGTTCTTTTAACAGATCTGATCTTGAGTGTGTATTGTCTCACTCCACTGGGATGCCAATGATTCCCACATTCCCCATATGACTGCACACATATAATGACCGGATGTTTCACGCTTTGGCAGAGCTAAATGGAAGGGCTAGAGCTGTAGGAGATGGATCACCCACAGATGGAGATGAAATGACTGACCTGCCCACACTGACCACAGACACTGGACATAGATGCACACACTTTTAAAGAGCGCACTCCTTTACATTTTTTCCTCTAATAGAAAAATAGTAACCTTGTATTGATTTACAGAATGAGGAATGTGGTACTGAAGTGTCTGAAAGAAGAAAATCACAAAACAATATTTACATGGTGCATATTATGCACTGCAATGTTTTTTTTTTTGTTGTTTATTTCATTTCATTTCATTGGTTTACAACATGGACAAATAATTGTGTGAGCCATTGCATTTTATTTGATTTTTTAATGTATGTTCATTAACAGTTTGTCTTGTTTGTTTTTCCTGATTTCTGAAGTTTCATATGCAAATCTAGTGATCACCAAACATTTCCGAGCTCATTGCAGGGTTTAAGGTGTGTGTTAAACTGGCTTTCTTAGGGCAGTGGCACAGATCCCTTTGGGAGTTTATTCAAGACTGTAACTGCAAAAGGACCATTTAAAACATTTTTGCTGTGAACCTGTTTGTCAGCTGTGTGTGTGTTTGTGTAGGTTTCCTCATCAGCTCTGCTCTTCAAAGGGATGGAGTGCTGTCCCCCCACCTCCCCCTGCACTCGCTCCCAATCCTGGCTCCTTTGTCTTTGTGTTCCATATTTAATGGGATGGCACGAGTGTGGTGAGAAGGTACCTGAGGCTGCCGGCCATGCCCACTGATGTGGAGTGTCTCCCCCATCTCTCCATCCGTACGTGGCCCTTTTAAGACAGACCTTGAGTGGGGGATCAAAGAGAGCCATTGATGTTTTCCTTGGAGTGGAGATTGAGGACCCAAGTGATACCCCACACCACGTGGACCCGTGCCACTCTGAAACTAACACCTGTGTGTGTGTGTGTGTGTGTGTGTGTGTGTGTGTGTGTGTGTGTGTGTGTGTGTGTGTGTGTGTGTGCGTGTTTGCAGGGCACCAGAAACACTCAGATGTGCCCCGTGTCAAAAGCAACATGTATAGTCCCGATTAAGGCCAAATAAATAAGGCTGTCGTAATTTTAAACACTCTTATGTTCCTTTCTAACAATATCTTTTCTCTCACTCTCTTTTTCCTCTTGTCTGCTTTACTGAGAGAAAGTGAGATTATTGGCAACTGCCAAACTACCTGGTAGATTTTATTGCTCACTCTCAATCACTTGCTTGTAAAGATCCAGAACACATGTACCTTATTGATCACAAATCAATGATCAATTAAGCAAGCCATTTGTTCAATTAAGAGCCCACTGGCCCTTGCTGTTCAGGTATTTGACTTGAGCAACTGCTGCAATGAATAGGCTTGCACCATTGATCTAAAGAAGACTCCACAGGGCTTTAAACACTTACAGAAGTTAAACAAATGAGTTTTGAGCCACAGAACAGGTGGTTAGCAGTAGTTACATAAGTTTGCTTGATGTTTTTATAGCAGCCAGAATGTATGATTCATATTTGGGTGAGAAATATTGGTCATACAATCAACACATTATGTTCATACATAAATAAACAATGTCTGCCCACAAATATCATCGGTGAGATGGGGAAATATAGTGAGGTCAAAATTAGGTCTCATTCACTGATTGCTGCATAAAAGTTGTTTACTTCTGATTCTCATGCAAACTCATTTTTTTCTCATGATAAAGAGATTGTAGATAGATAGATAGATAGATAGATAGATAGATAGATAGATAGATAGATAGATAAAAAGAGGGAAGGATGGATGGATGGGTGGATGGATGGATGGACCGATAAATAAACAGATGGATGGATGGACAGAAAAATAAATGGATGGATGGATGGATAGATCATAATCATATTTTTTTTGTATAAAAACATATACAAGTTTTATGAACAGTTATTGAATGTGCATTGTAACTTAAAGGCATGAACTTCTCCATGTTCTGCCCTGACAGATGGGGGCACTCTGTGTCTCTTTCCCCTCATCCCACCCTCATTTCTTCTTCCCAAAATTTGTTTTTGTGTGTGTGTGTGTGTGTGTGTGTGTGTGTGTGTGTGTGTTGATCTGGCGAGAATGAGTGTGCATGCCTGTGTGCTTGTCTCGTTTTTGTGAGGGACCATGGATAAAGTGTGACGAGAGGGGAGAGAGAGAGAGAGACAGGCAGAGGGAGGGAGGCTGTCTGCATAAGTGACAGTTTGGAAGCTTCACACTTAGCTGCCCCTGCGTTGTCCGTCTGCGTGCAGTGTCCGGGTTCCCACGTGAAAGTGCTCTCTCACTCTGGCACAGACCATCTGACCGTTAGTGCGGCCATGTCCTGCTCCTACACCAACTCAGCTGATCGCATCCATTCGACCCATACTTACGATGAGACATTACAAACATACTGACATTTGTGAGAACTTCATAGTTTTCGTCGTTTCTGTGTATTTCCATCAAAAAAGTGTAACAAACCTGAGGACATTATTAATGCAAAAAACCATGTCATTAATTTAGACACAAAGCAGTGGTGAAAATACTATAATGCATAAGCATCAGCTGGTGTATTGCTAAAGACACCAATGTTCAATAAAGACTTCAAGTTTGATTAATAATCAACAGAATAGACATATCTTTTGACAAGTAATATAGGTCATTATACTTGCATTGAACTGTTTACAGTAGTTAAGCATCATGGCAACTTGGTGCATCAGAGGTGTTTGTTTATAGTAATTTTACTACAGTTATAAATAAGTCTCATTCAGGTACATAATTATAATTTTTTTTTAGTCAAATTCAGTCTATGTAGACAAAACACATCTGAGTTAAAGTTAAAAGGTTTTTGACTTTTACTTAGATGAATCACTTGTTGTATTTAAGTTGTAATTTGCTTTCGATAAAAGTGTTTGTTAATGAATAAATGTAAATGTAACTTCGGTAAAATCTGTATCTTAGTCAATAGTTTGGGATCATTAAGATTTTTTAAAGGTGACATATCATGAAAATCTGACTTTTCCAGGTTTAAAGTGCTATGATCAGGTCCCCGGTGCATCTATCAACCAAGGAAACGTGAAAAAGATTAACCCTGTAACTTTGTTTTGGTAAGCATTTTTCTGCAAGCGTCTGAGAAAACGAGCGCGTCTGATTTCGCTCCCTTGGTGACGTTGCAAAGGGATCTCATTATAATATTACCGCCCCTTAATCTGTAAGTTTCCACACACGCGCCGTCATTGTGTTTTCGCAAGTGACAACAGTGTACCAGTTCTAATGTCCTGACGAAAGTTTGAGCAAAACATACTAACTGTTCTGCCTTTGTCTGCACAGACGAGCACAGAACACTATTTAGATCTAAAATAAACATGCAATTTATTTCCCAGCAGTTTACCTTCACAGACATAACCGACTGTTTTTGTAACTCATGTGTGTTTTAACGTAAACTTGTGTGTGAATGAGAATTTAGTTTAGTACTCACATGTTGTGTGGTGCACTTTCTATCCGTGTGCTTCGGATGTGTGCTCTCAGAAAACCATATATCAGAAGTTTAAACTCATATGGTTTAAACCGCATGATTTCAGCACGATAAACATGATAATCAGAACCATAACGGATGTTTTTAGCAGGTACCAGCTGTAATGGCGCAGCTCTGTTCTGGAAAAGGGGGCGGGGAGCAGCAGCTAATTTGCATTTAAAGAGACAGGCCCGAAAAACAGAATGTTTCTGCTTCCACTCAAAATAGGCATTTTCAAAATGATATAATAAATGATCTGTGGAGTATTTTGATCTGAAACTTCACAGACACATTCTGGGGAAACCAGAGACTTATATTACATATTGTAAAAAGGGGCATAATATGTCTCCTTTAAAATGTTTTTTAGTGTCTCTTCTGCTCACCAAGTCTGCATTTATTTGATCAAAAATACAGTAAAAATCTGAAATATTACAATTTAAAATTGTAGTTTTCTAGGTGAATATATTGTAAAATGTCATTTATTTCTGTGATGTAAAGCCGAATTTTCAGCAGCCATTACCCCAGTGTTCAGTGTCACATAATCCTGCAGAAATCATTCTAATATGCTGATTTGCTGCTCAAGAAACATTTCAGATTATTATCAATGTTGCTGCTTCTTTCATGTGGAAAGAACATATGGAAAGATATATATGGATGTGAATGCTATTTTAAAATAAATGTCAATAGCAAGGAGTATTATTTGTTCAGCTTGTAAATTTAGCAAGGTTGAGTTACTGAATGATGAGCTGCAAAAATTTGCAGGTCTAAATGAATTTATATAGAGTTAAAATTGTCATTTTTGCATTGGACATGCAATAGAGTACAATCATTCAGTTTCAGTAGTATTCTAGTACAAATTCCTCAAAATAATATTTCAGTATATAAATAAAGTATAATTACTCAAGTACTTTCCATTCGTGGCAGTCAGCATTTTACAAACCTCTGTTTTCCATTTGGACTCATGTTTTATTGTACTGTAGACAAGACTGGAGCTGAGCAGGAACTGGCAAAGGCACAGCATCACTTTCCTGACCCTGAACTTCATTATAATATGACTCTGTTGCAGAGACTTTGTGCAGTACATTATGATGATGGTAGATTAGAAAAAATCCAAATCAGATGAGCAGAGGAGTGAAGCGGGGAATTGCATTCCAGGGTAATGTGCCCTGCTGGGCTGGCATGAGGAGCGGGAGAGAGAGTGTAAGGATGGTGGGGGAAGGTTTGGGGGTGATGGGGTGATGGGCCCCGCAGACAAAGCTGTGGGGACAGATGGCGTCCCTCGCAGGCACTGAGAGAGTCCTGGTTTTTCACCTGCAACCCCATGGGAAAAAATGGCCTATTGCGCGCATGCAGCCTTTTGTAGGCTGGCTTCTGGAATTCTCCACCTCAAATGGAGCGAGAGAGAGAGAGAAATAGAGGAAAGAGAGATGATGATTGAATGGAAAATGCATAGATGGCTTTTGCTACATTAACAAAAGCATCAAAACACCTTCAAAATGAACATAGTACCATGATACCTTCTGGTCTTTGAAAGTATCAACAAGTAGCTTGTAAATACCATGCAATTTAAATATGGTAATAATCAAAGTATAATGCTTTTACTACCATGCATATTTCTGAGGTAAAATTAGTTTTTTTTAAAGTCTATAAATTCTATAAATAATGTAGACTATATTTAGTAGATGGAATTCCAATAAAACCAGAGAAAAGCATTTGTTTATCTGTCTGTCTAAAACCAATCAGTCATTAGGCCATCATTCATCCATTTCCATCCTCTTTGATTGGTTTTAGTTTCTTCCGTCATGCAGCTCTTGTCACCTTTGCATCTCTCCTCCCACCCTCCTTTGGTCCCTGACTGATGGATCATGCAGATGGTGTTTTTGAGGGTTGTGAATGAGGTCACCTAGGGTCATGACGAAGAGACAATACCTCGACCATTCACTCCTCGCTCCAGCAGAGCTAGCTAAAGGAGAGTGAAAGTAAACAAAGAGCCACATCCAGGAGAGAGAGAGTGTGTGTGAGAGACTCCCAGGGTCAGGGCGGGGTTTTAAGGGACTCTTGTGCTGTACTGCTGGCATTTAGCCCTCACCCCGTTAGGGTTCAATGAGTTTAGAAATATG
>NW_015546111.1:1771750-1772056 GCF_001515605.1 Sinocyclocheilus anshuiensis | reverse complement strand
GAAGACTTCAACCTTGTAAATTTAAACAAAAAAAAAAAAAATGCATCTGTAGTCCATTTTTTTCAGCTGCAAATCTACAGATCCAATGTTAGGATTTAAGATTCTTTACTTTCTCACAATATAGCTGGTGTAAACTATGTTATGTAACTCAATAACTCTCATTTGAAAAAGTTCAAGAATGTTGGATATTATTATAGATTTATGTATGTTCTATCGTATACGTTTTAATGTTTTTGAAAGAAGTCTTTTATCCTAACCAATTCTGCTTTTATTTGCAGAAAAATACAGTAACTAATATTATGGAAT
>NW_015546111.1:1759041-1771551 GCF_001515605.1 Sinocyclocheilus anshuiensis | reverse complement strand
TATATATATATATTAAAATTGAATTTATTCTGGCAAAGCTACATTTTCAGCAGCAATTACTCCAGTCTTCACTGTCACATAATCCTTCAGAAAGCATTCTAATATGCTGATTTGGTACTATAGAAAGCTGATTATTAATTATTATGTTATTATAATCAATGTTGAAAACAGTTGTGATGCTTAATATTTTTATGGAAACCATGAATCATATTTCTCAGGATATGGTTTTTAAATGAAAATAAATTTTTCGTAAAAGTATAAATATCTTTAATGTCACTTTTGATCAGATTAACACATCCTTGTTGATTAAAAGTAGCCTATTAATTTATTTTTAAAAACTGAACTTTTGAACAATAGTTTACATGAATCATCACAAACACTGGGGTCCAAAAGTCTGAAGCCACATTGAAAATCTTGGAACTAAAATGTAATTTAAACCTGGAAATAAACAGAAAGCTTTAGAACTTTGAAAAATGTAAAACAGAAATATTTAGAATTTTCTCTGTGTTCTATTTCTATACATTTGAGCAAATTTGTGAGATTTATTATGTGACTCCTTTGTACAGATAGTCAGATGTTCTTGCTTCAGTTGAGGCTTATAGATCATTCTCAAATCATGCTGAAGAACATAACCATCAGGTTTTACACAACTCTTGGTGTTCATGCATCTTGAGGGCTGCTGAAAAGACTGACAAACCAAACACCTGAAGTTCAGGTTAAATTCAAATTATTATGCTGATAATATATTTTGTAATGAAAAAAAATTTTATTAAATAAAATAAAAAAATGCAAAGGATTTTCTTTTGACTTTTGGACCCCACTCTAAATTTCTTAGACGTTTTAAGGTAGAATTGACCATTCAGCAAGGACTTGCAGGTATTTATATGTTGTTTTATCACATACAGCATTCAAGGTTTCTGTAGAGTTTTATTGAGGTTTTAAACAAACCAAACAGGATCTACAATATCAGAATAATCTAGAAACCACTCAAAGAATGTCTTCCTAGCAGAAGTATCAGAGCTTAAGTGATCTGTGGTAAGAGCTCAGGCAGGGAACATTTGGCATGCAGGCATACATATGCTTTATTGATCTTATCGGCTGGAGGCCCCACAGATCGATTGAGATGATCAGCAGTTCTATTGATTTCTCTCATCTTATGGTCGGCATGACACCTGTTCCTGCTGGTATGCTCCATAAACCCTCACTCAAGCAGTTAGTACTTACTACAGATGTAAAAAGACTAATAAAGGAAGTGATTTATGGAGAGATATACTGCTTTTCTGTCATCGTCATTGTGTGATCAAACAAATGCACAGATTGTACCAAATACACTTGAATTGTTGAAATGCAGGAAGTGCTCATAATTTGGTTTTAGAAGCATTTGATGAGAAATATTTAAAAATCTCAATATAACTCAAGACTTCAGCATCTTGGAAAATCTGAGACATTGTTGATATCTTCTGAAACTCAAGATGAGGCATGTGAGCTTACAATGATCTTTCTCTGGTTTAACATGTACGAAGGCGGCAATTTATGCACATGTGTCCAGTTGCTCTCCATTTAATCTCGTTGCTGTCTAAGAGATTTTAGATCTCTGATAATTTGGTTTTAGAATAATTTGATGAGAAAGATTTGAAGTTACAGTTAGAAAGAAGGCCATTTATGCAAACACCTCCATTTGTGGTCCATTTAATATCATTGAGAGACTATGGAGTTTTGATCATTTGGTTTTAGAATAACTTGATGAGAAAGGTTTGAGGTTATATTGAAATCTCTGACTTCAGTATCTTAGAAAGTCTGAGATATTGTTTATATTTTTTCTGAAACTCAAGATTAGAAACATACGATTACAGGGATCTTTTTCTCTGGTGTAACATGAAGAAAGATTTATGCAAATGTCTCTATTTGCACTCCATTTCATCTCGGTGCTGCCTATAGAAACATTTGAGATATTAAAGAGATGACATTTTTTCTTCCTATGGGTGCCTAATAGTTCACAATAGTTCACATCATTAACTTTTTTTTTTTATTTGTTTCATAATCAACTACATATAATTTATCATTTGTAACTCTGTTGTTTCTTTAAACAAATAAGTATTTGATAAAGGTGCAGAAGTGGAAGTAGAAAATGCAACAGCCCAAGGTCTCATAGAGGAGACGTGTCAGGGAAGGGGAGGCATGCTCATTTTAACAAAACAGGCTCTGTTATGCTAATCCGTTTTTGTGCTTTCCGTTTCCACCATTCCTTCCCTCGCCCCGTCTTCTGGCCGGCTGTATCAATAGACTGGGAACTGCCCGCTGCCTGTGAATGATGACCACCCTCTCAGACACACATACCCCCCTCCCTCACCCTACCAGCCTGCCCTCCTCCACCTCCTTAACCCCAAAACCTCCTTTTTCCATCTGGACTTTGATTGACAGGTGCTGGGCAGCAGGAGAAGAGCCGAGGTTCACAGATCATTAGGAAGAGGGGGAAATCTGTGCATTTTTGTGTGTACATGTGTGTGTGTGTCAGGGTGGGGAAGCATTAATCCTCACGGTGACACCCCGACACCCCCATCATGGCCCCTTTCAGGCCCAAATCCTTAGCCATGGGGGTCACTGAGTCTAAGGGGAAAATTCACAACTTAGAGGCTAATCTGTCTGATCCATCGCAGTTGGATGAAGAATGATTTTGTTCATTCTTCATCCAGTTGGCCAGTGGTTGAGATACTCTCCAGTTCTTTAGTCCTCTCCAGTTTTTGTAAACTCAATTCTACAGTGTTAATAGTAGTGATAAACTTAATGTTTTAAATACACAATAGCCAAGTTATATATATTTATCATCAATACATTTCTTTAAATTTCTTCCACTCTTTTTCATTTGAACTAAGTGATTGCTTGTTCCACAACTAGCCATATTTTAACCATGTAAATAGTTTTTAACTAATTAAATATGATTGTTTAAATAAAATCAAATAGATGCAAATGGTTAACAATAAACTGTGACATTTTTTTTAAATGGAGAAATCTTACCTGTTGAATTTATGTATGAAAAATATGCATCATATTAAGTTCATAGATTGTAAAAAAAACTATGCATATATCAAAAATATAGGCCTTTTTGTTTGTTTGTTTGTTTTTTGAGAGATTACAAATCTGTTTAGCACTATATTGTGTCTTATTGTGAAGAAATGTAAAGGAATAGTTCACCCAAAAATTACATTTTAAGCATTGTTTATTCACTCTCATGACATTTATTTTTCCATTTTTTCCCTAAATGAGGCATATATTATATTTTCCCTACAGTTATAATGAATGGAGAACTTGAGCTTTTAAGCTTAAAAGAGGTTGCAAAAGCACCATAAAAGTATTATAAAACTGGTCTAAATGACGTTTGTGCTCTATTTTAAGTATTTTGAAGTCATATGATAGCTTTTCAGATTTTCAATCATTAATTTTGTGAACTGCATCAATCAATTTATTGAGAAGATGTGAATCAAAAGAATGATTCATGCACACCAAATATTGCACTTTTCTTATGTCAATATTTTCAACAAATAACAACTTAAATATCAGTCTTTTCCTTACACAAAGCAATTGTATGACTTTAGAACATTTTGAATAGTCATTTGGACCACTTTTATAATACTTTCATGATGTTTTTTAAAACTTAAAAGCTCCATTTTTCATTCATTGTAAGTTTACAGAAAAGAGCGCCGGTGCATTGTGCCTAACATGTGTCTTCTACAGGAAAATCATACAGTTTTGGAATGATATGGGGGTGAGTAAATGATGACAGAATTTATATTTTCATGTGTTCATTTTCTTTATCTTTCTGTTTGATGTCACTGTACATGCCTGTGGGTCTAATAATACCATCCTTCTCAAAAATATTTGTTGTGCATATCTACAGTGTGTTAACACTGGTTCATTTGTTTGTGGATGCAATTGAGCGGGTAGCCATACTGCCCGTCTGAGTCAATCTAGAGCAGTTGTTATACATATAATCCCGCTTTCTGTTGGTTTCTCTCTTTCTCCAGGGTGACAGTGTGTCTGGAGTTGGCGTAGGCAGGGAGACAGTAATGAGAGCTACTCAGTGCTGGAGTGTTGGGACTCTGTTAATGGAAGCTGCTCCACAGCAGACCTCCACATCCGCGGCCCAGACCTCCATAATGATTGCACCTGAGACAGAGAGAGGGAGCAAACACAGACCAGACTGCTCTGTGCCCTGACCTTTTAATCTGTCCTTCACTTGCCCCATTTTCCCTCGCCCTCTCTTCCCACGTCTTTCTGTACCACCTGTCTTTTACAATCTGGCCATTTTGATTTTTTTTTCTTTAACTGTCATGAATTGTCACAACTGTGCATTTAAAAACATTGAAAATCTGCATTGCACACTGGGATTGCTGGACTGAGAGGGGTTTCTGGTTTTTTAAACTGATCGGCTGGATCAATGGTATCAGAAATCTATGTAAAGTCCAGATCTGCCGCTCATCCTCTGGTTGGCTGGCCCTGTGATTGGCAGAGGATGAGCCAGGAAGGAGGACACATTTGCAGGCTGGAGGGTTGCAGGAAGAATCCAGCTGTGACTCTGCAGACCTGCTGCCAATACTGAATGGGGTTACCCTCCCACTCTCAGCACTCTCCAGAGGATATCAGAGGAGAGGGCATTGACAGAACAGTCAGCTTAAAAAGATCTAGGATGTGAGGGAGAGACAAATGGTCTGTCCCAAAACCTGGTGATCAGCAATTTGAAGCAACATAGGAACACTATTTATACAGTGTGTATATTCTACTATGTGTGTGTGTGTGTGTGTGTGTACGGTACAGCTGTTAAAACGTTTTTGAAAGAAGTCCTTATGCTCACCAAGGCTGCATTTATTTGATCAAAAATACAGTAAAACAGTGATATTGTGAGATTTATTATTGTTTTCTATTTTCCATTTTAATATATTTAATGTATTAATTGAAAATTGTTGCTTCAATTAATGTTTTGCAAGATAGAACCTTATAATTCCAAGTGGAAAATTACTTTTTAGAATTAGAAGGTTCTGTCTGCATTTGACCTGTTCCAAAAATCCCCATTTACAAATTTGAGAGGATTTTGATATTGTACATTTAGAATACATTTAGGGTCTCTGTCATTTTCATGCATGAAAGAGACTTGTTCCCAATATCACTTGTGCTATATAGAATACAAAATCTTTGAAGCTCAATATCTCAAAACCGCTCAGAATTCAGATAGAACCTTATAATTTGCAAGGCAGCGATGTGTTAAATAAGAGAAACATACAAAATGTGCAGTTTTGGCAATATCTCAAAACCAGGATTAGGAAAAACTGTAGTCATTTGCTTAGCAACATGTCAACGCTTTTCGTTTGAAATCTTTTATGACACAATTTTCCTCAATGCTTGACACAGTGAATACAGTTTGCAGTGGTTGGTATGTAGAACATTCCATGAGGTTCCACTTCAGATTGATCTTGCTTATGTGGGCAGTAGACAGCATGGCAGCTCACTGGCTTGAGGAACAACAGAGAAAACATTTGAGTGTAATAGAAAAGGAGAGAGCAAGAAGACTGGATGGGTCATCGGTGAAGCGAGGGAAGCAAGTGAGCAGCAATATATCCCAGAGAGGGATGGATGGATGTTAAGGGAACAAGAGGGCAGAAGAGAACAGAAAGGGAGGGAAGGGAGAGCATGATGAGCGAGGGGAGTGAGGAGGTCGGCACAAGCAGCAGCAGGCGGTGGAACTGCTCTAATTGATCTCTGGGTGATGCAAGGGGCCGCCTCTCAGGGACCAGGCAAAGGGAGTGGAAGATGGTGGAGAGGGTCATTAGAATGCAAATCCAGGCCTCGCTCCTCCTGCAGCCACGTCCGACAGGTACATAGCAGGGAGGAGGAGAGGGAAGAGGGTGGAGGAGGCTCTCTATAGAGGTGCAGCTGGACTGATCTTATAAAAGATTGCCTATTGAATGCAGATACTCGCTGCCCCCTGTGTTAATGTCTCTTTTATTGGTCCTCATTTTTGTTCCTGTTTTTAAGACAAAAGGGAAGGATATCATGGCAGGGGTGAGCGGCAAGGGTTGGAGGTGGAGGGGTGGGAGGGAAGAGGGCCAGCCGATCGCTGTATCATTTTTTATTCAGCTTAATTGACGTGAACAGTTCTTTTGACCCTAATTAGCAGTCTGTAATCTCTCATTTGCATATCACAAAGGCAACACTATTTGCATATTTGTAAACGAGACGGGCCTTGCATCTGCATGCAATCCCCTGTTTCCTTTCCTCTCTATTTGTCTCCTCCTCCCTCTCTCTTTCAGTCGTACTTCGTGCCAGACAGGGGTGGTGTACATTGAACTACATAAGAGCTTGGCACTGACTGCCAGTCTTATTGGCACCGTCTCTGACAGAGAGGTAGATACAGACAGAGAGTGAACTACAGAGAAAGAGACGGAGAAAGACACTGAAACAAAGTTCTAGTAATGACAGCGTGACACTTTCTCTGAAAGAGAGAGAAAGAGGCAGAAAGACAGATTGAGAAAGTAACAGAGACAGTTAAATGAGAAAAAAAGAGAGAAGACATTGGATGTATGTGACAGGCTTGCGTTTAATATGGGATTTACATTGACTGACTGATCTGTCAGTCTTAAGTCCCACACCATGGATATACCATGATTTTTTTAAAGGAATAATTCTGTCAGCATTTCCTCACCCTCATGTTGTTTCAAACCCCTTTGTCTTTCTTTCTTCTGTGGAACAAAAAATAAGTACTTTAGTTGACCGTAGAGGCTGCTCTTTTTCATACAATGAAAGAGACTCAGGTGTTAAGATATATATATATGTAGTCTGCACCAGTGTTCAAACTATGGAGCTGAGCTCTCCCTAGCTCCCCTGTAGTTCGCACCCTGGTCTGCACACTGCTATTCTGAAGTCATATGTTAGTTTTGTTTGATAAAAAGGCCAAAATTGAAGAACACAACACTTAAATCCAATTTTACATGTGAGTATATATAAATATCACATGCCAATACATCTCACATCAGGTTTGACCTCAGTGATGCCACATGTCATTGTTCTTGTGACTGGTCATGATGCACAAAATGTGAATATGCCAATATTCAAAGGGATACAGTAGCTCACCATCACTGACTCACCTTTAAAAATGCTTTAACAAACGTAGATATTTTGAAGAATGTTGACAACCAAACAGTTTTGGTGAACGTCTAAACTATCTTTTCTTATGAAGGGAAAGTTGTACAGTTTTGAAACAACAAAGGGTGAATAAATGATGACAGTTTTGTGGTGAACAATCCATTTAAGCACTACAATGATAATTTCAGTAAATAATCACTTAAATAACAGTCTATTCCTCACACAAAGCTCTCTCATGGCAGTTGTACAGCTTTTTACAAACATACAAGTAAATGATGAAAGTTTTAATTTATGGTGAATATTCCTTTTAAGATCCCATATGAATGAAGAATTTGGTAGCTCAGGGATATAATATATGGACTTAATTGCTTTTCTGTCTTTTGCTTCCCTCATTTTCTTCTCATTCTCCAAAAGTAAATATTTTCCAAAACCCAAATTTCAAAAAAGGACTTTTTGATGTCCTCAAGTAAGCAGTCAATTGAATCTAATGAATGAGAAAAAGCAGAACATTCATTGTTACAGTCGAGATCCACTAGCAAAGGTGCTAGCATGTACATGTATTCTTAGCACATTACAGCTTCTGTAGCTCAAACTTTAACATTCAACAAATATACTTTGCCTTCTTAACGCCTGAATCGTACGATCCAAAAATAAGATCACCTGACAAGTAGAACCTAGTGCTTAAAAATAGCTAACAACTGCTACGCTAGTGTTCAGAACAAGACTAACAACTGCTAAAGAGAAAGACACCATTAAAGACCCTGCCTGCATGCCAGCTCTGTCAGAGCCCTTTAAAAAATGTCTTGTCGGGCACTTCTCATCCCCTTGTCATGGCTGACCCTTCCAACGCCTACATCAATTACTATGGAAATGGGGGCTAATTGAATGGTCGGTGCGAAATAGGGAAGACAACATGGCCTACATTATGATAAGGAGCATAGACAATAGGTGAGCCATCTCACTGGGGATACTTGGCTTAGCGGCAGATTGAACATGGCTCTCACTTATCTCTCCTGGGGTACAGGTATTCCAAGCATCGCGCCGTAAGCCCTGATGCTAGCATTAGCGAGGCCACATGACCGCAAGGTTTGCCAGTGGTAGGGCAACTCTTTTTGTATTCACTGGTGGCTCACTCTCAATATCCTAAGGATATAGAGGCTATTATGTGGTAGTGATTTTTGCATATGCTCCTCACTATGGGATGCCCTTTTGTGCTAACTGCTGCATTTCTGCATGGATTAGCCACAGAGACTTACGCAACATATGTTGGCAGTTTGTTAGCAACTAAGTCTTCAAAAGATGGCACTAACCTTAAACACCTTACTTTTAATGTATGGAGGGAGTCGTTTTACAATGCATTTCTTTTTCATATGGAGATTATTGCGTTTTAAGAGGACTGCAACTAACCTCATTGTCACCAGCCGCTTGAAGTGTTTAAAACAAGAGGTCTGGGAACAAGCATTTCTTTTCAGCTCATGAAGGAAGGAGAAAGGAGGAGGGAAAGCTCCACTTTGATTTTGTTTGTACTGTGGAAAAAGCAGCATCGCCTCTGTAATTAGCCCCAATAATCTGCGTGTGCGTGTGTATGTGATGAGAGAGAGAAAGAGGAAGAATGAGAAAACACAAGCGTGTTTCAGGTGTTAAAGAACGTTAAATCAAGCTAGTGGGATGAGTTTAGTCCTCACAGAAGCTACCAGATTCATACTGTTAATTCGGAAAGACATGCTAAATTTTGTCACAGAAATTCTGTTTGCATATAACAATACATTTTATGGATTAGCTGGAAGTCTTTAAGAAGTGTGATTTTACAAGTATTGCCATTTAATATTGCAATGTATTGCGACTTTTGTTTTCTTTTTTAACACTTGGCCATATGGAAAAGTTGAATCATATTTGCAAAAACAATTCGTCACATCTTTCTGAGTTTTTAATTTTTTATTACAGGAATATTAGTGATAATTGGGTAATAGTGATGCACCAAAATTATTTTTTTAAACCAAAACACTGAAACCAATACTGAATATGTAATACAGTGCATTATATATATTTTAAAACAATATGTTATTTGTTGTTATACTTGCAATTAAACAGGTCACTGCAATATTTGTGCCTTTGTTACATTAATGAAAGAATTCCACTGTTTCTCGACTGCAAGAACTATTAAATATTTAATAGTAAATGTGTATATTTAAATATTGTTAAAATTGTAAACTCTTGTACTTTCATTCAAGTATCTTTTGGACTAGATTTTTTTGGACTTGATCCAGTAATTTCACTTAAGCTTAATTTCTCAGTACTTTTTACACCACCTACTGTAACTCCAGACACTCTGACCAGCACTAAGTTATCCTGTTTTTCATTTTAAATCGTTGTTTGGCCTTTTTAATGTGTTTTTAGCAACGTGTAGAATGGACTTTATCTGACCACCAATTTTGTGGGAGAATGTGTCTTTTAATAATATTCCCATCTATAAAGAGAAAGACAGAGGGGGTGAGAAAGGTCCGTTCATGTATAGGATACATGGAGCAAAGAGGGCAGCTCAACCTAATCAACCCGCCACCCACCAGCCTGAAAGCTGGATGAGGGAGGAGAAGCGAGAGATGGTGAGAGATAGACATCTGAAGATGTTTCCTCATGATGCCTGGTCATCCCCCACCTCTCTCCCTTATTTTCTTTTCCTCTCTGCCAGGATGTTCTGTTCTTTTTCCCCATCTCTTTCACGGCTCTACCCCACTGCGGGCCCGCTCGAGCCCCCTGCCTCTGCCCCATATTGGATCTCAGTGGGCATTTGGTGTTTTTAAATAAATAGGCAAATGAGAAGAGAGTCCTCTGCGAACGGGGCGGGGGAGTCCAGGGAAGGGCGGGGCCATGTTGGAATTGGGCTGAGGTGATTGGGTCAGTGGGCAAAAACAACCCACTTTGCATTTAAAAAAATTTCAGGGGTGGTTAAGTGCCCCTGAGACAGTGCGCATTTCAATATGGCATCCCGTCAGGTTCATATGTGCGCATGTGCTCCGTCGGGCACTGGCCTGTGAGAAAAGAGCCTTCAACAGCCTCCTTCTCTGCAAAATCCAATTCCAACTTTTCAAATTACTTATTGCTCTGTGTTTTCCCTCCTCCTGGGTGTGTGTGCATGTGTGTGTTGAGTTTGGCAGTATATTTTGTCTCGTCAAAGGCTCCTTCGTAGCTCCCATTTGCCTGTCGAAGATCAACTATAACGTCCTCACTTTTATGCACCGTGTGTGGGCGTATGCGTGCCAAGACACTGTGATGGTAAGATGCAACTAAGACACAAACACATACACATGCACACACACACAATCATGCAATCGCATCCACACACATCAGAGCAAACGTTAATGTCTGAGGCAGCATTACCAAGGTGAGGGAAAAAGAAAGATGCTTCAGAAAAGCGGCAGGTTAATGAACTTGTGTTTGATGCTTCACTCCCAACGCCTCATTGTGAGGTGATTGGGTCAGTGGGCAAAAACAACCCACTTTGCATTTAAAAAAATTTCAGGGGTGGTTAAGTGCCCCTGAGACAGTGCGCATTTCAATATGGCATCCCGTCAGGTTCATATGTGCGCATGTGCTCCGTCGGGCACTGGCCTGTGAGAAAAGAGCCTTCAACAGCCTCCTTCTCTGCAAAATCCAATTCCAACTTTTCAAATTACTTATTGCTCTGTGTTTTCCCTCCTCCTGGGTGTGTGTGCATGTGTGTGTTGAGTTTGGCAGTATATTTTGTCTCGTCAAAGGCTCCTTCGTAGCTCCCATTTGCCTGTCGAAGATCAACTATAACGTCCTCACTTTTATGCACCGTGTGTGGGCGTATGCGTGCCAAGACACTGTGATGGTAAGATGCAACTAAGACACAAACACATACACATGCACACACACACAATCATGCAATCGCATCCACACACATCAGAGCAAACGTTAATGTCTGAGGCAGCATTACCAAGGTAAAAGAAGGAAAAAGAAAGATGCTTCAGAAAAGCGATAGGTTAATGAACTTGTGTTTGATGCTTCACTCCCAACACCTCATTGGAGGTCTATTAGAGTAAATACTCAGCAGAGAGGAGAGTAGATTGGCAATTTGAATAAGGAAAGCTCTGCTGGGACTCTACAGATAAAAATGTGCCTGTGTCCTTTAATATGACCTGCAAAAAATAGACTTCTAACTTCGAATGTCTTAGGGGTCCATTTTTATTAAATAAATAAATACATAAATAAATAATTTAGGGGTCAATTTTTATTTAAACTTATTTTTGTTTTTAGAGGGCATGTTAAAACTGTCTTGGTATAACATTTTACCAGGCCTTCATCATTTATTTGCTATTTTTCAAATGCTTTGGTAACACTTTACAATAAGGTTCCATTTGTTAACATTAGTTAACAATGACAAATGCAATAAAGCATTTATTCATCTTAGTTATTGTTAATTTAAACATTTACTAATACATTATTGATATCAAATGTTGTATCTGTTAATATTATATAATGGACCTGAGCTTACCTGAATTAACAATTAAAAGTTGTATTTTTTTATTAACTAATGTTAAAAAAGGTTAATAAAAAATGTAACAAATGTATTGCTCTTTGTTACTTAAATTTCATTAATACATTATCTAACGTTAACTGATGAGACCTTATCATAAAGTATTACCAATGCCTTTTATGTATGTGTTTTTGTTCCAGACAGACTTTTAATCTTAAACCATGAAAACATCGCATATATAACAAAACAACAAAGCAAAACATGCATGGATAAATCAGTAATAAGATCAATAACATACATTTATATAATAGATAAGGTGAAATAAAATTTAATTCAAACTTTAATAAAATATAAAAGTTATTTCTGAAGGACACAAAACTCAGAACTAAAAGTTAAAATGCATTATTTCTGTGCAGCTGGCATCATCAAACATTTCCAAACAGGTTTTGCGAACACTCTCTAATGGATTCCATTGGTTTGTCAAACCGACAGTCCCATCCCATGCCAACTCCCTGTTTGAGCCACTGCTGTTTCAGGGCCGTGCACAGACCTTTTGAGGGGCATGTGCTGAAACTGAAAAAGGGCACCCCCCCCCCTTTATGACAAATTAAATAACAAAAAATAATAGTCTCAAAAGCTTTAGATTTATGCAATATTAATAACAACCATAATATATATACAGGTACATCTCAAAAAATTAGAATATAATGAAAAAGGTCAATATTTTTTGTCACTCATTTCAGAAAGTGAAACCCATATATTATATAGATTCATTACACAGACTGAAATATTTCAAGCCTTTATTTCTTGAAATTTTGATGATTATGGCTTACAGATAATGAAAACCCAAAATTCAGTGTCTCAGAAAATTTGAATAT